>NW_026290559.1:150000-155000 GCF_023373465.1 Oncorhynchus keta
TGGTTATCTACATGACTGGGTATCTACATGACTGGGTATCTACATGACTGGGTATCTACATGACTGGGTATCTACATGACAGGGTATCTACATGACTGGGTATCTACATGACTGGGTATCTACATGACTGGGTATCTACATGACTGGGTATCTTCATGACTGGGTATCTACATGACTGGTTATCTACATGACAGGGTACCTACATGACTGGGTATCTACATGACTGGGTATCTACATGACTGGGTATCTACATGACTGGGTATCTACATGACTGGGTATCTACATGACTGGGTATCTACATTTAAATGTTTTACATTTAAGTCATTTAGCAGACGCTCTTATCCAGAGCGACTTACAAATTGGTGCATTCACCTTATGACATCCAGTGGAACAGCCACTTTACAATAGTGCATCTAAATCTTTTAAGGGGGGTGAGAAGGATTACTTTATCCTATCCTAGGTATTCCTTAAAGAGGTGGGGTTTCAGGTGTCTCCGGAAGGTGGTGATTGACTCCGCTGTCCTGGCGTCGTGAGGGAGTTTGTTCCACCATTGGGGGGCCAGAGCAGCGAACATGACTGGGTATCTACATGACTGGGTATCTATATGACTGGGTATCTACATGACTGGCTACCTACATAACTGGGTATCTACGTGACTGGGTATCTACATGACTGGGTATCTACATGACTGGGTATCTACATGACTGGGTATCTACATGACAGGGTATCTACATGACTGGGTATCTACATGACTGGGTATCTACATGACTGGGTATCTATATGACTGGGTATCTACATGACAGGGTATCTACATGACTGGGTATCTACATGACTGGGTATCTATATGACTGGGTATCTACATGACTGGGTATCTACATGACTGGGTATCTACATGACTGGGTATCTATATGACTGGGTATCTACATGGTTGGGTATCTACATGACTGGGTACCTACATGACTGGGTATCTACATGACTGGGTATCTACATGACTGGGTATCTATATGACTGGGTATCGACATGACTGGGTATCTACATGACAGGGTATCTACATGACAGGGTATCTACATGACTGGGTATCTTCATGACTGGGTATCTACATGACTGGTATCTTCATGACTGGGTATCTACATGACTGGGTATCTACATGACTGGGTATCTACATGACTGGGTATCTACATGACTGGGTATCTACATGACTGGGTACCTACATGACTGGGTATCTACATGACTGGGGTATCTACATGACTGGGTATCTACATGACTGGGTACCTACATGACTGGGTATCTACATGACTGGGTATCCACATGACTGGGTATCCACATGACTGGGTATCCACATGACTGGGTATCTACATGACTGGGTATCCACATGACTGGGTATCCACATGACTGGGTATCCACATGACAGGGTATCTACATGAATGGGTATCTACATGACAGGGTATCTACATGACTGGGTATGTACATGACTGGGTATCTACATGACTGGGTATCTACATGACAGGGTATCTACATGACTGGGTATCTACATGACTGGGTATCTACAAGACTGGGTATCTACATGACAGGGTATCTACATGACTGGGTATCTACATGACTGGGTATCCACATGACTGGGTATCTACATGACAGGGTATCTACATGACTGGGTATGTACATGACTGGGTATCTACATGACTGGGTATCTACATGACAGGGTATCTACATGACTGGGTATCTACATGACAGGGTATCTACATGACTGGGTATCTACATGACTGGGTATCTACATGACTGGGTATCTACATGACTGGGTATCTACATGACTGGGTATCTACATGACAGGGTATCTACATGACTGGGTATCTACATGACTGGGTATCTACATGACTGGGTATCTACATGACAGTGTATCTACATGAGTGGGTATCTACATGACAGGGTATCTACATGCTTTATTTATTATTTATTATTTTTTATTTGACCTTTATTCAACTAGGTAGGCTAGTCTATGCTCATGAACATTTATTTCATAATGAACGTCCTCCCTCATCTTAAACAGCACCAACCGCCACTGGTGTGTTCATATAGTAGCCTTTGCTTGGTGAAAGTTTTGTTGGTAGAAAGTTGTAAGTTTGAGCCAGACCTCCCTTCATTGCTAATATATAGTGTGTGTGTGTGTGTGTGTGTGTGTGTGTGTGTGTGTGTGTGTGTGTGTGTGTGTGTGTGTGTGTGTGTGTGTGTGTGTGTGTGTGTGTGTGTGTGTGTGTGTGTGTGTGTGTGCGTGCGTGTGTGGTGTGTGTGTGATAAAGAGCCGCTCCACATCCACAGCAGAGGGATTAATTTAGGTTTAGACTTTAGAGGGACAAGATATGGAGTCTTAATTTTCAACCAGTGCAGATCTGTGGGGTTTCTTTATGTGTGCATTCCTCTCTCTCTCTTTCCATCTATCTTTCCCCCTCTGTCCGTCAATCTTTCCCTTTCTCTCTTCCCACCATCCCTCTCTAACTCTCCCTTACCACCATCCCCCTCCCTCCCTCGCCATCCCTCCCTCCCCCCTCCCACCATCCCACTCACTCCCTCCCTCCATACCTCTCCCTCCCTCCATCTCCCTCCCACCATCCCCCTCCCTCCCTCCCTCTCCCTCCATCCCCATCCCTCCCTCCCTCCATCCCTCCCTCCATCCCTCTCCATCCCTCCCTCTCCCTCTATCCCTCTCTATCCCTCCCTCCCTCCCTCCCTCCATCCCTCTCCATCCCTCCCTCCCTCCCTCCCTCCCTCCCTCCCTCCCTCCCTCCCTCCCTCCCTCCCTCCCTCCCTCCCTCCCCATCCCTCCCTCCCTCCCTCCCTCCCTCCCTCCCTCCCTCCCTCTCCATCCCTCCCTGTACCTCCATCCCTCTCCATCCCTCCCTCCCTCCCTCCCTCCATCCCTCCATCCATCCCTCCCTCCATCCATCCATCCATCCCTCCCTCCCTCCCTCCCTCCCTCCCTCCCTCCCTCCCTCCCTCCCTCCCTCCCTCCCTCCCTCCCTCCCTCCCTGTCATCCATCCCCCTCCCTCCCTCCCTCCCTCCCTCCCTCCCTCCCTCCCTCCTCCATCCCTCCCTGTCCCTCCATCCCTCTCCATCCCTCCCTCCCTCTCCATCCATCCCTCCCTCCCTCCCTCCCTCCCTCCCTCCCTCCCTCCCTCCCCTCCCTCCCTCCCTCCCTCCCTCCCTCCCTCCCTCCCTCCCTCCCTCCCTCCCTCCCTCCCTCCCTCTCCATCCCTCCCTGTCCCTCCATCCCTCTCCATCCCTCCCTCCATCCATCCCTCCCTCCCTCCCTCCCTCCCTCCCTCCCTCCCTCCCATCCCCTCCCTCCCTCCCTCCCTCCCTCCCTCCCTCCCTCCCTCCCTCCCTCCCTCCCTCCCTCCCTCCCTCCCTCCCTCCCTCCCTCCCTCCCTCCCTCCCTGTCATCCATCCTCCCTCCTCCCTCCCTCCCTCCCTCCCTCCCTCCCTCCCTCCCTCCCTCCCTCCCTCCCTCCCTCCCTCCCTCCCCTCCCTCCTCCCTCCCTCCCCCATCCCCATCCCTCCCTCCATCCATCCCTCCCTCCCTCCCTCCCTCCCTCCCTCCCTCCATCCCTCCCTCCCTCCCTCCATCCCTCCCTCCCCTCCCTCCCTCCCCCTCCCTCCCTCCCTCCCCTCCCTCCCTCCCTCCCTCCCTCCATTCCTCCCTCCATCCATCCCTCCCTCCCTCCATCCTCCCTCCCTCCCTCCCTCCCTCCCTCCCTCCCTCCCTCCCCTCCCTCCCTCCCTCCCTCCCTCCCTCCCTCCCTCCCTCTCCCTCCCTCCATCCATCCATCCCTCCCTCCATCCATCCCTCCCTCCCTCCCTCCCTCCCTCCCTCCCTCCCTCCCTCCCTCCCTCCCTCCCTCCCTCCCTCCCTCCCTCCATCTCTCCCACTGTAGTCATTTAGAAATCTGTTATTTTCCTGACCCTGCCGTGTTTGGATATTGCCTTTCTAATCTTGCTGACAAGGGACAATATTTATGTATTGTTTTTCAATATCCTTTTCTCATGTTCACGCATACAGAGAGCCTGGCAACATCACACACTTCACCGCTCTGCATCAAAACCCTGCTTTTATCATGCAAGTCCTCATTCTAATGCTCCGTATCCTCCTCCTCCTCTCTCTGCACCTCCTCCTCCTCCAACTCATCCTCTCTAACCCTCATTCTCCTCCTCCTCCAACTCATCCTCTCTAACCCTCATTCTCCTCCTCCTCCAACTCATCCTCTCTAACCCTCATTCTCCTCCTCCTCCAACTCATCCTCTCTAACCCTCATTCTCCTCCTCCCCTCTCTGCACCTCCTCCTCCTCCAACTCATCCTCTCTAACCCTCATTCTCCTCCTCCTCCAACTCATCCTCTCTAACCCTCATTCTCCTCCTCCTCCAACTCATCCTCTCTAACCCTCATTCTCCTCCTTCCCTCTCTGCACCTCCTCCTCCTCCAACTCATCCTCTCTAACCCTCATTCTCCTCCTCCTCCAACTCATCCTCTCTAACCCTCATTCTCCTCCTCCCCTCTCTGCACCTCCTCCTCCCCTCCTACTATTTTTTTCATCCTCCCCCTCCTCCTCTCATCCTCCCTTCTCTATCCTCCTCTTTCTCCACCTCCTCCCGCTTCGCCTCTCCCCTCTCTGCTCCTCATCCTCCCTCCCTTACAACCATCCTCCCCCCTCCCTCCCTCCCACCCTCCCTCCCTCCCTCCCTCCCTCCCTCCCTCCCTCCCTCCCTCCCTCCCTCCCTCCCTCCCTCCCTCCCTCCCTCCCTCCTCCTCCCCTCTCCCCTCTCTGCTCCTCGTCCTCCCTCCCTATCTCCCCCTCCCCTCTCTCCCCTCTCTGCCTCTCCTCCCTCCCTACCTCCTCCTCCCCTCTCCCCTCTCTGCTCCTCGTCCTCCCTCCCTACCTCCTCCTCCCCTCTCTCCCCTCTCTGCTCCTCATCCTCCCTCCCTCCCTACCTCCTCCTTCCCTCTCTCCC
>NW_026290559.1:160000-162500 GCF_023373465.1 Oncorhynchus keta
GGGTTATGGTTTGGGGGTGGAAGCTGTTCAGGGTCCGGTTGGTTCCAGTCTTGTTTAGCAGCCTTATGGTTTGGGGGTGGAAGCTGTTCAGGGTCCGGTTGGTTCCAGTCTTGTTTAGCAGCCTTATGGTTTTGGGGGTATGGTCTTTTAGCAGCCTTATGGTTTGGGGGTGGAAGCTGTTCAGGGTCTGGTTGGTTCCAGTCTTGTTTAGCAGCCTTATGGGGTGGAAGCTGTTCAGGGTCTGGTTGGTTCCAGTCTTGTTTAGCAGCCTTATGGTTTGGGGGTGGAAGCTGTTCAGGGTCTGGTTGGTTCCAGTCTTGTTTAGCAGCCTTATGGTTTGGGGGTGGAAGCTGTTCAGGGTCCGGTTGGTTCCAGTCTTGTTTAGCAGCCTTATGGTTTTATGGTTTGGGGGTGGAAGCTGTTCAGGGTCCGGTTGGTTCCAGTCTTGTTTAGCAGCCTTATGGTTTGGGGGTGGAAGCTGTTCAGGGTCTGGTTGGTTCCAGTCTTGTTTAGCAGCCTTATGGTTTGGGGGTGGAAGCTGTTCAGGGTCGGTTGGTTCCAGTCTTGTTTCCATGGTTTGGGGGTCTGTTTGGTTGGTTCCAGTCTTGTTTAGCAGCCTTATGGTTTGGGGGTGGAAGCTGTTCAGGGTCTGGTTGGTTCCAGTCTTGTTTAGCAGCCTTATGGTTTGGGGGTGGAAGCTGTTCAGGGTCGGTTGGTTCCAGTCTTGTTTAGCAGCCTTATGGTTTGGGGTGGAAGCTGTTCAGGGTCTGGTTGGTTCCAGTCTTGTTTAGCAGCCTTATGGTTTGGGGGTGGAAGCTGTTCAGGGTCGGTTGGTTCCAGTCTTGTTTAGCAGCCTTATGGTTTGGGGGTGGAAGCTGTTCAGGGTCGGTTGGTTCCAGTCTTGTTTAGCAGCCTTATGGTTTGGGGGTGGAAGCTGTTCAGGGGGTTGGTTCCAGTCTTGTTTAGCAGCCTTATGGTTTGGGGGTGGAAGCTGTTCAGGGTCTGGTTGGTTCCAGTCTTGTTTAGCAGCCTTATGGTTTGGGGGTGGAAGCTGTTCAGGGTCTGGTTGGTTCCAGTCTTGTTTCTTGTTTTAGCAGCAGTCTTGTTTTATGGTTTGGGGGTGGAAGCTGTTCAGGGTCTGGTTGGTTCCAGTCTTGTTTAGCAGCCTTATGGTTTGTTCAGGGTCCGGTTGGTTCCAGTCTTGTTTAGCAGCCTTATGGTTTGGGGGTGGAAGCTGTTCAGGGTCTGGTTGGTTCCAGTCTTGTTTAGCAGCCTTATGGTTTGGGGGTGGAAGCTGTTCAGGTTCCAGTCTTGTTTAGCAGTATGGTTTTCCAGGGTCCGGTTGGTTCCAGTCTTGTTTAGCAGCCTTATGGTTTGGGGGTGGAAGCTGTTTCGGTTGGTTCCAGGTTTAGCAGAAGCTGTTCAGGGTCCGGTTGGTTCCAGTCTTGTTTAGCAGCCTTATGGTTTGGGGGTCTTGTTGGTTCCAGTCTTGTTTAGCAGCCTTATGGTTTGGGGGTGGAAGCTGTTCAGGGTCCGGTTGGTTCCAGTCTTGCCTTATGGTTTGGGGGTTAGTTCCAGCCTTATGGTTTTGGAAGCCAGGGTCCGGTTGGTTCCAGTCTTGTTTAGCAGCCTTATGGTTTGGGGGTGGAAGCTGTTCAGGGTCGGTTGGTTCCAGTCTTGTTTAGCAGCCTTATGGTTTGGGGGTGGAAGCTGTTCAGGGTCTGGTTGGTTCCAGTCTTGTTTAGCAGCCTTATGGTTTGGGGGTGGAAGCTGTTCAGGGTCTGGTTGGTTCCAGTCTTGTTTAGCAGCCTTATGGTTTGGGGGTGGAAGCTGTTCAGGGTCTGGTTGGTTCCAGTCTTGTTTAGCAGCCTTATGGTTTGGGGGTGGAAGCTGTTCAGGGTCTGGTTGGTTCCAGTCTTGTTTAGCAGCCTTATGGTTTGGGGGTGGAAGCTGTTCAGGGTCTGGTTGGTTCCAGTCTTGTTTAGCAGCCTTATGGTTTGGGGGTGGAAGCTGTTCAGGGTCTGGTTGGTTCCAGTCTTGTTTAGCAGCCTTATGGTTTGGGGGTGGAAGCTGTTCAGGGTCCGGTTGGTTCCAGTCTTGTTTAGCAGCCTTATGGTTTGGGGGTGGAAACTGTTCAGGGTCCGGTTGGTTCAAGACTTGGTGCACTGTTACCGCGGTAGCAGAGAGAACAGCTGGAGACTTTGTCAGTGTTGTTTGGGCCTCCTTTGACACCCCCTGGTATAGAGGTCCTAGTCTAAAGTCCTTCCATCCCTCCATCCCTCCCTCTATCCCTCCACGCCATCCCACCTTCCATCCATCCATGCATCCCTCCCTCCCTCTATCCCTCCACGCCATCCCACCTTCCATCCATCCATGCATCCCTCCCTCCCTCTATCCCTCCACGCCATCCCACCTTCCATCCATCCATGCATCCCTCCCTCCCTCTATCCCTCCACGCCATCCCACCTTCCATCCATCCATGCATCCCTCCCTCCCTCTA
>NW_026290559.1:172500-182045 GCF_023373465.1 Oncorhynchus keta
CTGGACTGTCAGGTTAGAGTCAGGTCTGTAGTTGAGATGACTGGACTGTCTAGAGACTCTAGTTAAACTGTCAGGTTAGTGTTCACTTAATGATCCCAGCTCAGCTTACCAGACAAGTTTTGAAGAACGGAGACAAAAGAGACCGTGAGCGGATCAGAACCTCAGTGTTACTGATCAAGTTCACGTTCCCAGATGTCCCGATATTTTCAAACGTTCGATTTTATTGACTCAAACGGGACAGCGGTGCAACGACAACGGTGATCAGCAATAGCCAAGAGTTAGTCAGAGAAGAAGGGAGCTGATGACGTTGTTTGGCATCAGTGTAGACCTCCAAAAGGAGCCATGAATATTTGTATGCATTTGTACTTCATTTTTTTTTAATGTAACCTTTATTTAACGAGGCAAGTCATTTAATTAAGAACAAATTCTTATTTTCAATGATGGACTAGGAACAGTTGGTTAACTGCCTGTTCAGGGTCAGAACA
The DNA here is from genome assembly GCF_023373465.1 of Oncorhynchus keta. Classification (NCBI taxonomy): domain Eukaryota; kingdom Metazoa; phylum Chordata; class Actinopteri; order Salmoniformes; family Salmonidae; genus Oncorhynchus; species Oncorhynchus keta. Next base: position 172,986 of record NW_026290559.1, read on the forward strand.
ACAGATTTGTACCTTGTCAGCTCCAGTCCAACGCTCAAGGCTACCCTGCTGCTCAGGCTACCCTGCTGCTCTAGGCTACCCTGCCGCCCTAGGCTACTGCTCTAGGCTGCCCTGCCGCCCTAGGCTACCCTGCTGCTCTAGGCTGCCCTGCTGCTCTAGGCTACCCTGCCGCCCTAGGCTACCCTGCTACTCTAGGCAGCTCTGCCGCCCTCTACCCTGCTGCTCTAGGCTACCCTGACCTGCTCTAGGCTACCCTGCCTCGAGGCTACCCTGCTGCCCACCCTGCTGCTCACCCTCTCAACCCTGCCGCTCCTAGGCTACCCTGCTGCTCTAGGCTACCCTGCTCTAGGCTACCCTGCTAACCTGACAGCCCGGGATCAAACCAGGGACAGTGCTCATCAGTGCCTTAACTTGTGGTGAATATGTGACTGAAAATGTTTAGGAATTAAGATGAGCTGGGCTGTCTAGACAGGTCAATAGTTGAGATGAGCTGGGCTGTCAGTCCCAGCTGAGCTGGGATCTGTTAGAGACAGGTCTCCAGTTGAGATGAGCTGGGCTGTCAGGTTAGAGTCAGAGACCTGACTCTAACCTGACAGCCCAGCTCATCTTAACTAGAGACCTGTCTCTAACCTGAGTCAGAGTCAGGTCTCTGACTAACCTGACAGCCCAGCTCATCTTAACTAGAGACCTGACTCTAACCTGACAGGCCAGCTCATCGTAACTAGAGACCTGACTCTAACCTGACAGCCCAGCTCATCTGAACTAGAGACCTGACTCTAACCTGACAGCCCAGCTAGAGACCTGACTCTAACCTGACAGCCCAGCTCATCTGAACTAAAGACCTGACTCTAACCTGACAGCCCAGCTCATCTTAATTCCTAAACATTTTCAGTCACATATTCACCACAAGTGGTTTAAGGCACTGCATCTCCGTGCTAGAGGCATCACTACAGTCCCTGGTTTATCCCGGGCTGTTTCACAACCGGCCATCGGGAGTCCCATAGGGCGGCGCTCCATTAGCAGCGTCGTCAGGGTTGGTGGAGGGTTTGGCTGTCATTGCAAAATAAGAATTTATTCTTAACTGGTAGCCTAGAGCAGCAGGGTAGCCTAGAGCAGCAGGGTAGCCTAGGAGCAGGGTAGCAGCTGCAGGGTAGCCTAGAGCAGCAGGGTAGCCTAGAGCAGCAGGGTCTAGAGCAGCTAGCCTTGAGCAGCAGGGTAGCCTAGAGCAGCAGGGTATCCTAGAGCAGCAGGGTAGCCTAGAGCAGCAGGGTGCCTAGGGCAGCAGGGGTAGAGCAGCAGGGTATCCTAGAGCAGCAGGGTAGCCTTGAGCAGCAGGGTAGCCAGCAGCAGGGTAGCCTTGAGCAGCAGGGTAGCCTCGAGCAGCAGGGTAGCCTAGAGCAGCAGGGTAGCCTAGAGCTGCAGGGTAGCCTAGAGCAGCAGGGTAGCCTAGAGCAGCAGGGTAGCCTAGAGCAGCAGGGTAGCCTAGAGCAGCAGGGTAGCCTAGAGCAGCAGGGTAGCCTAGAGCAGCAGGGTAGCCTAGAGCAGCAGGGTAGCCTAGAGCAGCAGGGTAGCCTAGAGCAGCAGGGTAGCCTAGGGCGGCAGGGTAGCCTAGAGCAGCAGGGTAGCCTAGAGCAGCAGGGTAGCCTAGAGCAGCAGGGTAGCCTAGAGCAGCAGGGTAGCCTAGAGCAGCAGGGGCGGCAGGGTAGCCTAGAGCAGCAGGGTAGCCTCGAGCAGCAGGGTAGCCTAGAGCAGCAGGGTAGCCTAGAGCAGCAGTGTAGCCTTGAGAAGCAGGGTAGCCTAGAGGAGCAGGGTAGCCTTGAGCAGCAGGGTAGCCTCGAGCAGCAGGGTAGCCTAGAGCAGCAGGGTAGCCTAGAGCTGCAGGGTAGCCTAGGAGCGGCAGGGTAGTCTAGAGCAGCAGGGTAGCCTAGAGCAGCACGGTAGCCTTGAGCGTTGGACTCGTAACCGAAAGGTTACAAGTTCATATCCCCGAGCTGACAAGGTACAAATCTGTTGTTCTGACCCTGAACAGGCAGTTAACCAACAGTTCCTAGGCCATCATTGAAAATAAGAATTTGTTCTTAATTAAATGACTTGCCTCGTTAAATAAAGGTTACATTTTTAAAAAATGAAGTACAAATGCATACAAATATTCATGGCTCCTTTTGGATGGTCTACACTGATGCCAAACAACGTCATCAGCTCCCTTCTTCTCTGACTAACTCTCATTGGCTATTGCTGATCACCGTTGTCGTTGCACCGCTGTCCCGTTTGAGTCAATAAAATGGAACGTTTGAAAATATCGGGACATCTGGGAACGTTCAAAGAACTTGATCGGTAACACTGAGGTTCTGATCCGCTCACGGCCTCGCGCACCGAGAAGGAAACCACTTCGGGATTTTGTCTCCGTTCTTCAAAACTTGTCTGGTACAGCTGAATCGGGCTGAGATCATTAAGTGAACATAACCTGACAGCCCAGCTCATCTTAACGAGAGACTAACCCTCGTGTGTTCTCCAGCACAGCTCATCTTAACTCCTCTCTGGAGCTCTTCTGCTCATGTCTGAGCTTCAATGCCATACAACTCCTCCGTGCCTCCAACTGTTCGAGTAAAACCAAATGCAGGGCTGCCTGCAACTAGCATCACCACCTGGATGGTTCCAACCAGCTATAAGTACCTAGGTGTCTGGCTAGACTGCAAACTCTCCTTCCAGACTCACATCAAACATCTCCAATCAAAATCAAATCCAGAGTCGGCTTTCTATTCCGCAACAAAGCCTCCTTCACTGGAACTCTAGTAAAACTGACTATCCTCGATCCTCGACACCTCGGCGATGTCATCTACAAAATGGCTTCCAACACTCTACTCAGCAAACTGATGCAGTCTATCACAGTGCCATCCGTTTTGTCACTAAAGCACCTTATACCACCCACCACTGCGACTTGTATGCTCTAGTCGGCTGGCCCTCACTACATACGCCAGACCCACTGGCTCCAGGTCATCTACAAGTCCATGCAGGTAAAGCTCCGCCTTATCTCAGTTCACTGGTCACGATGGCAACACCCATCCGTAGCACGCGCTCCAGCAGGTGTATCTCACTGATCATCCCTAAAGCCAACACCTCATTTGCCGCCTTTCGTTCCAGTACTCTGCTGCCTGTGACTGGAACACAAAAGACGCTGAAGTTGGAGACTTTTATCTCCTCACCAACTTCAAACATCAGCATCCAGCAGCTAACCATCGCTGCAGCTGTACATAGTCTATTGGTAAATAGCTCACCCTTTTTCACCTACCTCATTCCCATACTGTTTTTATACTGTTTTTATTTATTTACTTTTCTGCTCTTTTGCACACCAATATCTCTACCTGTACATGCCCATCTGATCATTTATCACCAGTGTTAATCTGCAAAATTGTATTATTCGCCTACCTCCTCATGCCTTTTGCACACATTGTATATAGACTGCCCATTTTTTCTACTGTGTTATTGACTTGCTAAATTGTTTACTCCATGTGTAACTCTGTGTTGTCTGTTCACACTGCTATGCTTTATCTTGGCCAGGTCGCAGTTGCAAATGAGAACTTGTTCTCAACTAGCCTACCTGGTTAAATAAAGGTGAAATAAAAATAAAATAAAAAAACGACACTGACACACACTGACGCGGGCGTGACGCACACACACACGCACGCACGCACGCACGCACGCACACACACACACACACACACACACACACACACACACACACACACACACACACACACACACACACACACACACACACACACACACACACACACACACACACACACACACACACACCAGAGACGTGACATATAAGAGATATGAACGGTGTTAATATTTTAAACTGTTCTTACCTTCAGGGTCTCTTTCATATTTCATAGCAACGATAGACCACACGGGCTGGTGTGTGTGTGTGTGTGTGTGTGGGTTCACGTGTGTACCCACTGTGGGTCCTATGCCAGGGTTGTGAGGAGGGGGATGGAGGAGTGAAAGGGCGCTTTGCTTCGGTGCCCAAAAAGATCTCAATTATTCAATGGAAAAACCACAGTGCAACATCCCTCCACCCTTCCACACCTCAACCCCTCCACCCCTCCACCCCTCCAGCCCTCCACCCCTCCAGTCTTCCACCCCTCCACCCCTCCACCCCTCAACCCCTCCAGTCTTCCACCCCTCCACCCCTCCAGTCTTCCACCCCTCCACCCATCCATCCCTCCACCCCTCCAGTCTTCCACCTCTCTACCCCTCCATCCCTCCACCCATCCACCCCTCCACCATCCATCCATCCCTCCATCCCTCCCCCTCCAGCCTTCCATCCATCCCTCCACCCATCCACCCCTCCACCCATCCATGCCTCCACCATCCATGCCTCCACCCCTCCATCCCTCCACCCATCCATCCCTCCACCCATCCACCCCTCCAACATCAATCCATCCACCCCTCCACCACACATCCCTTCACCCCTCCAGTCTTCCATCCCTCCACCCATCCACCCTCCACCATCATCCCTCCACCCCTCCAGCATTCCAACCCTCCACCCCTCCACCCCTCCATCCCTCCACCCCTCCCGTCTTCCATCCCTCCACCCCTCCACCATCCATCCCTTCACCCCTACCGTCTTCCATCCATCCACCCCTCCACCCATCCACCCCTCCACCATCCATCCCTCCACCCCTCCATCCCTCCACCCATCCATCCCTCCATCCCTCCACCCCTCCACCATCCATCCCTTCACCCCTACCGTCTTCCATCCCTCCACCCCTCCACCATCCATCCCTTCACCCCTTCAGTCTTCCATCCCTCCACCCATCCACCCCATCACCATCCATCCCTCCACCCCTCCACCATCCATCCCTCCACCCCTCCACCATCCATCCCTCCACCCCTCCACCATCCATCCCTCCACCCTCCATCCCTCCACCATCCATCCCTCCACCCCTCCACCATCCATCCCTCCATCCCTCCACCCTCCATCCCTCCACCCCTCCACCCTCCATCCCTCCACCCTCCCGTCTTCCATCCCTCCACCCCTCCACCATCCATCCCTTCACCCCTACCGTCTTCCATCCCTCCACCCCTCCACCATCCATCCCTTCACCCCTTCAGTCTTCCATCCCTCCACCCATCCACCCCATCACCATCCATCCCTCCACCCCTCCACCATCCATCCCTCCACCCCTCCACCATCCATCCCTCCATCCCTCCACCCTCCATCCCTCCACCCCTCCACCCTCCATCCCTCCACCCCTCCCGTCTTCCATCCCTCCACCCCTCCACCATCCATCCCTTCACCCCTACCGTCTTCCATCCCTCCACCCCTCCACCATCCATCCCTTCACCCCTTCAGTCTTCCATCCCTCCACCCATCCACCCCATCACCATCCATCCCTCCACCCCTCCACCATCCATCCCTCCACCCCTCCACCATCCATCCCTCCATCCCTCCATCCCTCCACCTTCCATCCCTCCACCCCTCCACCATCCATCCCTCCACCCCTCCACCATCCATCCCTCCATCCCGCCATCCCTCCACCTTCCATCCCTCCACCCCTCCACCATCCATCCCTCCACCCCTCCACCATCCATCCCTCCATCCCTCCATCCCTCCACCCTCCATCCCTCCACCCCTCCACCATCCATCCCTTCACCCCTTCAGTCTTCCATCCCTCCACCCATCCACCCCATCACCATCCATCCCTCCACCCCTCCACCATCCATCCCTCCACCCCTCCACCATCCATCCCTCCATCCCTCCACCCCTCCAGCCTTTCATCCCTCCACCCTCTATCCCTCCATCCCTACATCCCTCCACCCTCTATCAATCTATCCCTCCACCCATCCATCCCCCCACCTCTCCACTGCTCCACCCTCTATCCCTCCATCCCTCCACCCTCTATCCCTCTATCCCTCCATCCCTCCACCCTCTATCCCTCCATCCCTCTATCCCTCTATCCCTCCATCCCTCCACCTCTCCACTGCTCCACCCTCTATCCCTCTATCCCTCTAACCCTCTATCCCTCTATCCCTGCATCCCTACTATCCCTCCCTCTATCCCTCCCTCTGGTGAAAATCCATCTATCCCTCCCTCTATCCCTCTATCCATAACCTCTATCCCTCTATGGAAAACACCTATCCCTCTATCCCCTCTATCCCTCTATCCCTCTATCCCTCTATCCCTCTATCCCTCTATCCCTCCACCCTCTATCCCTCTATCCCTCTATCCCTCTATCCCATACTTAATCAGTGCTCTCAGTAGCGTACATCTGCTCTCCTTTCCTTTCAGCATCAGCGTTGGGTCTGTTAGCCTGACTGGTACCACATGCTAGGTGTCCATGTCATTCTGAGCATCATGCCAACATCTCATCCTCTGAGTGTCCTCTGAGTGTGTGTGTCAGTCTCTGTGTGTCTCTGTGTGTGTGCGTGTGTGTGTCTGTCTCTGTGTGTGTGTCTGTCTGTCTCTGTGTGTGTGTGTGTGTGTGTGTGTCTGTCTCTGTGTGTGTATGTGTGTGTATATACCGTTGGCAGGGACACATTATCGTTGGCATGAACACATTATCGTTGGCAGGGACATTACAGCTGGCACCGACTTGACATGTAGGACACAGACCTAAAACAGATAGTGTAGACAGAGGACAAGATGTAACACACACACACACACACACACACAGTACACACATACACTGTCAAGCACACACACCATTAGACTGCATGGTTGACTTTGAATGACTCCGTAACTGCTGATTGGTTGAGGAGATGAATCAAGGGGCTCAGAAGGGATCTGCATCACTGTTGTGCTGTGGTGAAAAACACATGAATATTTCACCTTCTGAAGTAGAGTTGAGTTACTCCGCTTTTCTTCACTCATAACCGTCTTTCTAACAGTTCTGACACGGAAAAACACTGAGACGTAATTAACAAAGTCTCAAAACGTAAGACAACTACTGCCCCTACCCACACCACCCTACTGCCCCTACCCACACCACCCTACTGCCCCTACCCACACCACCCTACTGCCCCTCCCCACACCACCCTACTGCCCCTACCCACACCACCCTACTGCCCCTACCCACACCACCCTACTGCCCCTCCCCACACCACCCTACTGCCCCTACCCACACCACCCTACTGCCCCTACCCACACCACCCTACTGCCCCTCCCCACACCACCCTACTGCCCCTACCCTCACCACCCTACTGCCCCTCCCCACACCACCCTACTGCCCCTACCCACACCACCCTACTGCCCCTCCCCACACCACCCTACTGCCCCTCCCCACACCACCCTACTGCCCCTCCCCACACCACCCTACTGCCCCTCCCCACACCACCCTACTGCCCCTACCCACACCACCCTACTGCCCCTACCCACACCACCCTACTGCCCCTCTCCACACCACCCTACTGCCCCTACCCACACCACCCTACTGCCCCTACCCACACCACCCTACTGCCCCTACCTACACCACCCTACTGCCTCTACCCACACCACCCTACTGCCCCTACCCACACCACCCTACTGCCCCTACCCACACCACCCTACTGCCCCTACCCACACCACCCTACTGCCCCTACCCACACCACCCTACTGCCCCTACCCGCACCACCCTACTGCCCCTACCCGCACCACCCTACTGCCCCTAACCGCACCACCCTACTGCCCCTAACCGCACCACCCTACTGCCCCTCCCCGCACCACCCTACTGCCCCTACCCGCACCACCCTACTGCCCCTACCCGCACCACCCTACTGCCCCTACCCGCACCACCCTACTTCCCCTACCCGCACCACCCTACTGCCTCTACCGACACCACCCTACTGCCCCTACCCCCACCACCCTACTGCCCCTCCCCGCACCACCCTACTGCCCCTACCCGCACCACCCTACTGCCCCTACCCGCACCACCCTACTGCCCCTACCCGCACCACCCCTCTCCCCCCTCCCCACACCACCCCTCTCCACCCTCCCCACACCACCCCTCTCCCTCCCCACACCACCCCTCTCCACCCTCCCCACACCACCCCTCTCCCCCCTCCCCACACCACCCCTCTCCACCCTCCCCACACCACCCCTCTCCCCCCTCCCCACACCACCCCTCTCCCCTCCCCACACCACCCCTCTCCACCCTCCCCACACCACCCCTCACCCCCTCCCCACACCACCCCTCTCCCCCTCCCCACACCACCCCCTCTCCACCCTCCCCACACCACCCCTCACCCCCTCCCCACACCACCCCTCCCCCTCCCCACACCACCCCCTCTCCCCTCCCCACACCACCCTCTCCACCCTCCCCACACCACCCCTCTCCCCCCTCCCCACACCACCCCTCTCCCCCCTCCCCACACCACCCCTCTCCCCCTCCCCACACCACCCCTCTCCCCCCTCCCCACACCACCCCTCTCCCCCCCCCCACACCACCCTACTCCACTATAAAAGCTGTGATTTGAGCATGGACATAAGTGAGTCCTCTGTAAATATAAATTAATACATTCTTCTGTAAATATTTAACATCACTTAAACTCCCAGACTCACGCTGTGCCGCTCCAGGGAGTCTGGTGGAAAGAGGAGAGAAGGTAGGGGTGGAACAGAAGTGTCTGGAGACTGGTGGAAAGAGGGGAGAAGGGAGGGGTGGAACAAAGGGGAACGTCGGGCGGAGTCCCGAGGAAAAAGCTTTTGGATTAAGCCGAGATTCAATTAACTTAAAGCCAGAGCGTCTGGAGAGCCTAGGGAGTGTGTGTGTGTGTGTGTGTGTGTGTGTGTGTGTGTGTGTGTGTGTGTGTGTGTGTGTGTGTGTGTGTCGAGGGAAATTATTGTGAGTGAATAAACACATCAGTCTAGACGTCTCTATGCTCCTGATTCTGGTAAATAACGGAGAAGGTAAAGAACTCGCAAAGAAAAAAGCTCTGAATTTTCTAAAAAAGTCCCACTTTGGGAAATTTGGTGATGAGCTTTGGGGAAGGATGTGATTTTGAACGTTGTTCACGGGTCGAGGCCTTTCTCTCCTCCTCTCTCTCTCCTCCCATCCCTCATTATTTGATAATGTTAAT
>NW_026290560.1:0-5610 GCF_023373465.1 Oncorhynchus keta
TGGACACGATTCGTCAGGACCTCCAACAGCCGAAGCTAAGTAGTAACATTAACATGATGCCTACTATTTGTAGTCGCTGTACTCGCCTTACGGCGAGGATAGCTGTGCTACAAGCCCAGCTTCAGACGCAATCGTTAGGCAAGGGTAATTTCAGTGTAGGAAAGGATGAAACCGCGTCTGTGCCACCAGTAAGTACAGATAGTAGTATAAATCCCCTGGCACAGTCCCCGCAGCCGGACAACTTTCTCACGGTTTCTGGAAGGAAATGCTGTAGGAACGCTCAACCGGTGTCGCTCATTCAGCCGACAAACTTTCAACCGGTTTTCCCCATTAAGTAGCGGGTCGGAGTCAGAGGCCGAGTCTTCTCTGGTCTCTACTCCTCCCGTTACGGGGTCTGAGACGCCGAAGCTTCCCACCATTAGCTCTGACAAATTGAAAACTAGTCATTGGCGAATCCATTACCCGCAGTATTAGACTTAAACGAATCATCCAGCGATCATACACTGTTTACCAGGGGGCAGGGCTACCGACGTTAAGGCTAATCTGAAGATGGTGCTGGCTAAAGCTAAAACTAAAACTGGCGAGTGTAGAGAGTATAGAGATATTGTTATCCACGTCGGCACCAACGATGTTAGGATGAAACAGTCAGAGATCACCAAGCGCAACATAGCTTCTGCGTGCATATCAGCTAGAAAGATGTGTCGGCATCGAGTAATTGTCTCTGGCCCCCTCCCAGTTAGGGGGAGTGATGAGCTCTACAGCAGAGTCTCACAACTCAATCGCTAGTTGAAAACTGTTTTCTGCCCCTCCCAAAAGATAGAATTTGTAGATAATTGGCCCTCTTTCTGGGACTCACCCACAAACAGGACCAAGCCTGGCCTGCTGAGGAGTGACGGACTCCATCCTAGCTGGAGGGGTGCTCTTATCTTATCTACCAACATAGACAGGGCTCTAACTCCTCTAGCTCCACAATGAAATAGGGTGCAGGCCTGGCAGCAGGCTGTTAGCCAGCCTGCCAGCATAGTGGAGTCTGCCACTAGCACAGTCAGTGTAGTCAGCTCAGCTATCACCATTGAGACCGTGTCTGTGCCTCGATCTAGGTTGGGCAAAACTAAACATGGCGGTGTTCGCTTTAGCAATCTCACTAGGATAAAGACCACCTCCATTCCAGTCATTACTGAAAGAGATCATGATACCTCACATCTCAAAATAGGGCTACTTAATGTTAGATCCCTTACTTCAAAGGCAATTATAGTCAATGAACTAATCACTGATCATAATCTTGATGTGATTGGCCTGACTGAAACATGGCTTAAGCCTGATGAATTTACTGTTTTAAATGAGGCCTCACCTCTTGGCTACACTAGTGACCATATCCCTCGTGCATCCCGCAAAGGCGGAGGTGTTGCTAACATTTACGATAGCAAATTTCAATTTACAAAAAAAAAATGACGTTTTCGTCTTTTGAGCTTCTAGTCATGAAATCTATGCAGCCTACTCAATCACTTTTTATAGCTACTGTTTACAGGCCTCCTGGGCCATATACAGCGTTTCTCACTGAGTTCCCTGAATTCCTATCGGACCTTGTAGTCATAGCAGATAATATTCTAATCTTTGGTGACTTTAATATTCACATGGAAAAGTCCACAGACCCACTCCAAAAGGCTTTCGGAGCCATCATCGACTCAGTGGGTTTTGTCCAACATGTCTCTGGACCCACTCACTGACACAGTCATACGCTGGACCTAGTTTTGTCCCATGGAATAAATGTTGTGGATCTTAATGTTTTTCCTCATAATCCTGGACTATCGGACCACCATTTTATTACGTTTGCAATTGCAACAAATAATCTGCTAAAACCCCAACCAAGGACCAAACACAAAGATTCTTTGATGCCCTTCCAGACTCCCTCTGCCTACCCAAGGACGCCAGAGGACAAAAATCAGTTAACCACCTAACTGAGGATCTCAATTTAATCTTGCGCAATACCCTAGATGCAGTTGCACCCCTAAAAACTAAAAACATTTCTCATAAGAAACTAGCTCCCTGGTACACAGAAAATACCCGAGCTCTGAAGCAAGCTTCCAGAAAATTGGAACGGAAATGGCGCCACACCAAACTGGAAGTCTTCCGACTAGCTTGGAAAGATGGTACCGTGCAGTACCGAAGAGCCCTTACTGCTGCTCGATCATCCTATTTTTCTAACCTAATTGAGGAAAATAAGAACAATCCGAAATTCCTTTTTGATACTGTCGCAAAGCTAACTAAAAAGCAGCATTCCCCAAGAGAGGATGACTTTCACTTTAGCAGTGATAAATTCATGAACTTCTTTGAGGAAAAGATTATGATTATTAGAAAGCAAATTACGGACTCCTCTTTAAACCTGCGTATTCCTCCAAACCTCAGTTCTCCTGAGTCTGCACAACTCTGCCAGGACCTAGGATCAAGAGAGACGCTCAAGTGTTTTAGTACTATATCTCTTGACACAATGATGAAAATAATCATGGCCTCTAAACCTTCAAGCTGCATACTGGACCCTATTCCAACTAAACTACTGAAAGAGCTGCTTCCTGTGCTTGGCCCTCCTATGTTGAACATAATAAATGGCTCTCTATCCACTGGATGTGTACCAAACTCACTAAAAGTGGCAGTAATAAAGCCTCTCTTGAAAAAGCCAAACCTTGACCCAGAAAATATAAAAAACTATCGTCCTATATCGAATCTTCCATTCCTCTCAAAAATTTTAGAGAAGGCTGTTGCGCAGCAACTCACTGCTTTCCTGAAGACAAACAATGTATACGAAATGCTTCAGTCTGGTTTTAGACCCCATCATAGCACTGAGACGGCACTTGTGAAGGTGGTAAATTACATTTTAATGGCATCGGACCGAGGCTCTGCATCTGTCCTCGTGCTCCTAGACCTTAGTGCTGCTTTTGATACCATCGATCACCACATTCTTTTGGAGAGATTGGAAACCCAAATTGGTCTACACGGACATGTTCTGGCCTGGTTCAGATCTTATCTGTCGGAAAGATATCAGTTTGTCTCTGTGAATGGTTTGTCCTCTGACAAATCAACTGTAAATTTCGGTGTTCCTCAAGGTTCCGTTTTAGGACCACTTGTTTTCACTATACATTTTACCTCTTGGGGATGTTATTCGAAAACATAATGTTAATTTTCACTGCTATGCGGATGACACACAGCTGTACATTTCAATGAAACATGGTGAAGCCCCAAAATTGCCCTCGCTAGAAGCATGTGTTTCAGACATAAGGAAGTGGATGGCTGCAAACTTTCTACTATTAAACTCGGACAAAACAGAGATGCTTGTTCTAGGTCCCAAGAAACAAAGAGATCTTCTGTTGAATCTGACAATTAATCTTAATGGTTGTACAGTCGTCTCAAATAAAACTGTGAAGGACCTCGGCGTTACTCTGGACCCTGATCTCTCTTTTGAAGAACATATCAAGACCATTTCGAGGACCGCTTTTTTCCATCTACGTAATATTGCAAAAATCAGAAACTTTCTGTCCAAAAATGATGCAGAAAAATTAATCCATGCTTTTGTCACTTCTAGGTTAGACTACTGCAATGCTCTACTATCCGGCTACCCGGATAAAGCACTAAATAAACTTCAGTTAGTGCTAAATACGGCTGCTAGAATCCTGACTAGAACCAAAAAATTTGATCATCATATTACTCCAGTGCTAGCCTCTACACTGGCTTCCTGTCAAAGCAAGGGCTGATTTTAAGGTTTTACTGCTAACCTACAAAGCATTACATGGGCTTGCTCCTACCTATCTCTCTGATTTGGTCCTGCCGTACATACCTACACGTACGCTACGGTCACAAGACGCAGGCCTCCTAATTGTCCCTAGAATTTCTAAGCAAACAGCTGGAGGCAGGGCTTTCTCCTATAGAGCTCCATTTTTATGGAACGGTCTGCCTACGCATGTCAGAGAAGCAAACTCGGTCTCAACCTTTAAGTCTTTACTGAAGACTCATCTCTTCAGTGGGTCATATGATTGAGTGTAGTCTGGCCCAGGAGTGGGAAGGTGAACGGAAAGGCTCTGGAGCAACGAACCGCCCTTGCTGTCTCTGCCTGGCCGGTTCCCCTCTTTCCACTGGGATTCTCTGCCTCTAACCCTATTACAGGGGCTGAGTCACTGGCTTACCGGGGCTCTCTCATGCCGTCCCTGCAGGGGGTGCGTCACCTGAGTGGGTTGATTCACTGTTGTGGTCATCCTGTCTGGGTTGGTGCCCCCCCCCCCACTTGGGCTGTGCCGTGGCGGAGATCTTTGTGGGCTATACTCAGCCTTGTCTCAGGATGGTAAGTTGGTGGTTGAAGATATCCCTCTAGTGGTGTGGGGGCTGTGCTTTGGCAAAGTGGGTGGGGTTATATCCTTCCTGTTTGGCCCTGTCCGGGGGTGTCCTCGGATGGGGCCACAGTGTCTCCTGTCCCCTCCTGTCTCAGCCTCCAGTATTTATGCTGCAGTAGTTTGTGTCGGGGGGCTAGGGTCAGTTTGTTATATCTGGAGTACTTCTCCTGTCCTATTCTGTGTCCTGTGTGAATCTAAGTGTGCGTTCTCTAATTCTCTCCTTCTTTCTTTCTCTCTCTCGGAGGACCTGAGCCCTAGGACCATGCCCCAGGACTACCTGACATGATAACTCCTTGCTGTCCCCAGTCCACCTGGCCATGCTGCTGCTCCAGTTTCAACTGACCTGAGCCCTAGGACCATGCCCCAGGACTACCTGACATGATGACTCCTTGCTGTCCCCAGTCCACCTGGCCATGCTGCTGCTCCAGTTTCAACTGTTCTGCCTTACTATTATTCGACCATGCTGGTCATTTATGAACATTTGAACATCTTGGCCATGTTCTGTTATAATCTTCACCCGGCACAGCCAGAAGAGGACGGGCCACCCCACATATGCTCTCTCTAATTCTCTCCTTCTTTCTCTCTCTCGGAGGACCTGAGCCCTTGGACCGTGCCCCAGGACTACCTGACATGATGACTCCTTGCTGTCCCCGGTCCACCTGACTGTACTGCTGCTCCAGTTTCAACTGTTCTGCCTTGTTATTATTTGACCATGCTGGTCATTTATGAACATTTGAACATCTTGGCCATGTTCTGTTATAATCTTCACCCGGCACAGCCAGAAGAGGACGGGCCACCCCACATATGCTCTCTCTAATTCTCTCCTTCTTTCTCTCTCTCGGAGGACCTGAGCCCTAGGACCGTGCCCCAGGACTACCTGACATGATGACTCCTTGCTGTCCCCGGTCCACCTGACTGTACTGCTGCTCCAGTTTCAACTGTTCTGCCTTGTTATTATTCGACCATGCTGGTCATTTATGAACATTTGAACATCTTGGCCATGTTCTGTTATAATCTCCACCCGGCACAGCCAGAAGAGGACTGGCCACCCCACATAGCCTGGTTCCTCTCTAGGTTTCTTCCTAGGTTTTGGCCTTTCTAGGGAGTTTTCCTAGCCACCTGCTTCTACACCTGCATTGCTTGCTGTTTGGGGTTTTAGGCTGGGTTTCTGTACAGCACTTTGAGATATCAGCTGATGTACGAAGGGCTATATAAATACATTTGATTTGAT
>NW_026290561.1:0-675 GCF_023373465.1 Oncorhynchus keta
TGGTGGTGGTAGTAGTGGTATGGGTGGTAATGATAACAGTTTAGTGATGGTGGTGGTGGTAGTAGTGGTATGGGTGGTAATGATAACAGTTTAAGTGATGGTGGTGGTGGTAGTAGTGGTATGGGTGGTAATGATAACAGTTAAGTGATGGTGGTGGTAGTGGTAGTGGTATGGGTGGTAATGATAACAGTTTAGTGATGGTGGTGGTGGTAGTAGTGGTATGGGTGGTAATGATAACAGTTTAGTGATGGTGGTGGTGGTAATAGTTGTGGTATGGGTGGTAATGTCAATGATAACAGTTTAGTGATGGTGGTGGTAGTAGTTGTGGTATGGGTGGTAATGGCAATGATAACAGTTTAGTGATGGTGGTGGTAGTAGAGTTGTATGGGTGGTAATGATAATGATAACAGTTTAGTGATGGTGGTGGTAGTAGTGGTATGGGTGGTAATGATAACAGTTAAGTGATGGTGGTGGTGGTGGTAGTGGTAGTGGTATGGGTGGTAATGATAACAGTTTAGTGATGTGGTGGTGGTAGTAGTAGTGGTATGGGTGGTAATGATAACAGTTTAGTGATGGTGGTGGTAGTAGTAGTGGTATGGGTGGTAATGATAACAGTTTAGTGATGGTGGTGGTGGTAGTAGTAGTGGTATGGGTGGTAATGATAACAGTTTAGTG
>NW_026290562.1:0-2883 GCF_023373465.1 Oncorhynchus keta
CACACAGAGAGGAGAGACACATCTACACAGAGAGGAGAGACACATCCCACACACAGAGAGGGAGAGACACATCTCACACACACACAGAGAGGGAGAGACACATCTCACACACACAGAGAGGGAGAGACACATCTCACACACACAGAGAGGGAGACACATCTCACACACAGAGGGAGAGACACATCTCACACAGAGAGGGAGAGACACATCTCTCACACACACAGCAGGGAGAGACACATCTCACACAGAGAGGAGAGACACATCTCACACACACAGAGAGGAGAGAGACACATCTCACACACGCATGAGAGGGAGAGACACATCTCACACACAGAGAGGGAGAGAGACACATCTCACACACAGAGAGGGAGAGACACATCTCACACACACACAGAGAGGGAGAGACACATCTCACACACACACAGAGAGGGAGAGACACATCTCACACACACAGAGAGGGAGAGACACATCTCACACACACAGAGAGGGAGAGACACATCTCACACACAGAGAGGGAGAGACACATCTCACACACACAGAGAGAGAGAGACACATCTCACACACACAGAGAGGGAGAGACACATCTCACACACACAGAGAGAGGAGAGACACATCTCCACACACACAGAGAGGGAGAGACACATCTCACACACACACAGAGAGGGAGAGACACATCTCACACACACAGAGAGGGAGAGACACATCTCACACACACAGAGAGAGGAGAGACACATCTCACACACACAGAGGGAGAGACACATCTCACACACACAGAGGAGGGAGAGAGACACATCTCACACACACACAGAGAGAGGAGAGAGACACATCTCACACACACAGAGAGGGAGAGACACATCTCACACACACACACAGAGGGAGAGACACATCTCACACACACACAGAGAGGAGAGACACATCTCACACACGCAGAGAGGGAGAGACACATCTCAACACACGCAGAGAGGGAGAGACACATCTCACACACACAGAGAGGAGAGACACATCTCACACACAGAGAGGGAGAGACACATCTCACACACGAGAGAGGGGAGGAGACACATCTCACACACACAGAGAGGGAGAGACACATCTCACACACCACAGAGAGGGAGACACATCTCACACACGAGAGAGGGAGAGACACATCTCACACACAGCAGAGAGGGAGAGACACATCTCACACACACAGAGAGGGAGAGACACATCTCACACACACACACAGAGGGAGAGACACATCTCACACACACACACAGAGAGGGAGAGACACATCTCTCACACACACACAGAGGGAGAGAGACACATCTCACACACAGACACAGAGGGAGAGACACATCTCACACACACACAGAGGGAGAGACACATCTCGCACCAGTCTAATGTAGATTACTGCTGAACCTGGTTTAACCTGGTTTAATTTAACGTGGTTTAACCCTCTCCAGTCTAATGTACATTACTGCTGAACCTGGTTTAAACTGGTTTGAACCTGGTTTAATTTAACGTGGTTTAACCCTCTCCAGTCTAATGTAGATTACTGCTGAACCTGGTTTAACCTGGTTTAACCTGGTTTAAACCTGGTTTAATTCACTGTGGTTTAACCCTCTCCAGTGCGCTGCTCTCCGGACCACTTCAGCTGTTCCAGCGGTCAGTGTGTGGGGAAACATCAGAAGTGTGACCACTCTACAGACTGCTCTGACAACTCAGACGAGATGGGCTGCTGTAAGTCCAATGATAGATCTGATCCTAGACCAGTTTATCTATAGTGTGACCACTCTACAGACTGCTCTGACAACTCAGACGAGATGGGCTGCTGTAAGTCCAATGATAGATCTGATCCTAGACCAGTTTATCTATAGTGTGACCACTCTACAGACTGCTCTGACAACTCAGACGAGATGGGCTGCTGTAAGTCCAATGATAGATCTGATCCTAGGATCAGTTTATCTGAGAGTGTTGACCAATTCTACAATGACTGCTCTGACAACTCAGGACGAGATTAGCTGCTAGTAAGTCTAATGATGGATCTGATCCTAGACCAGTTTATCTATAGTGTGACCACTCTACAGACTGCTCTGACAACTCAGACCAGATGAGCTGCTGTAAGTCCACATGATAGATCTGATCCTAGACCAGTTTATCTATAGTGTGACCACTCTACATGACTGCTCTGACAACTCAGACGAGATGAGCTGCTGTAAGTCCAATGATAGATCTGATCCTAGACCAGTTTATCTATAGTGTGACCACTCTACATGACTGCTCTGACAACTCAGACGAGATGGGCTGCTGTAAGTCCAATGATAGATCTGATCCTAGACCAGTTTATCTATAGTGTGACCACTCTACATGACTGCTCTGACAACTCAAGACGAGATGGGCTGTAGTGTGTCCAATGATAGATCTGATCCTAGACCAGTTTATCTATAGTGTGACCACTCTACATGACTGCTCTGATCACTCAGACCGAGATGGGCTGCTAGTAAGTCCAATGATAGATCTGATCCTAGACCAGTTTATCTATAGTGTGACCACTCTACAGACTGCTCTGACAACTCAGACGAGATGGGCTGCTGTAAGTCCAATGATAGATCTGATCCTAGACCAGTTTATCTATAGTGTGTCTACATGACAGATCTGATCCTAGACCAGTTTATCTATAGTGTGTCTACATGATGGATCTGATCCTAGACCAGTTTATCTATAGTGTGTCTACATGATGGATCTGATCCTAGACCAGTTTATCTATAGTGTGTCTACATGATGGATCTAATCCTAGACCAGTTTATCTATAGTGTGTCTACATGATGGATCTGATCCTAGACCAGTTTATCTATAGTGTGTCTACATGATGGATCTGATCCTAGGACCAGTTTATCTATAGTGTGT
>NW_026290563.1:0-3108 GCF_023373465.1 Oncorhynchus keta
TGAATGACAGAGGGGAAGAGAGCGAGGTGAATGACAGAGGAGAGAGAGGGTGAATGACAGAGGGAGGGAGAGAGAGGTTGAATGGACAGAGGAGAGGGAGAGGGTGAGATGACAGACGGGGGAGAGAGGGTGGAATGACAAAAGAGGGAGAGAGAGAGGGTGGAATGACAGAGGGGAGAGAGGGTGAAATGACAGAGGGGAGAGAGAGGGTGAATGACAGATGGAGAGAGAGAGGGTGGAATGATAGAGTGGGGAGAGAGAGGGTGAACGACAGAGGAGAGGGAGAGGGTGGATGATAGAGGGAGAGAGAGAGTGGCTGAAATGATCAGAGGAGGAGAGAGGGTGAATGACAGATGTGGAGATGGGTGAACGATCAGAGGAGAGAGACAGGGCGAAATCTGATAAGATGTGGAGAGAGATGAGTGAATGACAGAGGGAGAGAGAGGGTGAATGACAGAGGGAGAGAGAGAGGGTGAATGACAGAGGAGAGAGAGAGGGTGAAATGACAGAGGGAGAGAGTGGGATGAATGACAGGAGGAAGAGAGGGTAAATGATAGAGGGAGAGAGGGTGAATGACAGAGGGAGAGAGTGGGAATGACAGAGGGGAGAGAGGGGTGAATGACAGAGGGAGAGAGAGGGTAAATGACAGAGGAGGACAGAGAGGGTGAATGACAGAGAGAGATAGGGTGAATGACAGAGGGAGAGATAGGTGAATGACAGAGGGGAGAGAGAGGGTGAATGACAGAGGAGAGAGAGAGGGTGAATGACAGAGGGAGAGAGAGAGGGTGAATGACAGAGGGGGAGAGAGAGGGTGAATGACAGAGGGGAGAGAGAGGGTGAATGACAGAGGGAGAGAGAGGGTGAATGACAGAGGGAGAGAGGGGTGACATAGGGTGAGAGAGGTGAATGACAGACGGGGAAGAGAGAGGGGAATGGTAATGGCAGAGAGAGGCGAATGACAGAGGAGAGAGGTGAAATGGACAGAGGGGAGAGAGAGGGAGAGAATGACAGAGGGGAGAGGGTGAATACATGATAGAGGGAGAGGAGAGAGATAGGAATGATAGAGGAGAGAAAGGGAGAATGACAGAGGGAGAGATGATGATAGAGGATGACATAATGAAGAGGGGAGAGAGTGGTGAACTGACAGAGTGAGAGAGAGAGGGTGAATGATCAGAGGAGAGAGAGAGGGTGAATGATAGAGGGAGAGAGAGGGTGAATGACAGAGGGAGAGAGAGAGGTGAATGACAGAGGGAAGAGAGAGGAGAATGACAGAGGAGAGATAAGGATGATGACAGAGGGGAGAGAGTAGGTAAGAATGACAGAGGGAAGAGAGAGGTGAATGACAGAGGGAGAGAGAGGGTGAATGACAGAGGGAGAGAGAGGATAAGGGAATGATAGAGAGGGAGAGAGAGGTGAATGACAGAGGGAGAGAGAGTGGGTGAATGACAGAGGGGGAGAGAGGGTGAATGACAGAGGGAGAGAGAGGGTGAATGACAGAGGGAGAGAGAGGGTGAATGACAGAGGGAGAGAGAGAAAGGGTGAATGACAGAGGAGAGAGAGGGTGAATGACAGAGGGAGAGAGAGAGGGTGAATGACAGAGGGAGAGAGAGAGGGTGAATGACAGAGGGAGAGAGAGTGGGTGAATGATAGAGGGGGAGAGAGGGTGAATGACAGAGGAGAGAGAGGGTGAATGACAGAGGGAGAGAGAGGGTGAATGACAGAGGGAGAGAGAGGTGAATGACAGAGGAGAGAGAGAGGGTGAATGACAGAGGAGAGAGATAGGTGAATGACAGAGGGAGAGAGAGGGTGAATGACAGAGGGAGAGAGAGGTGAATGACAGAGGGAGAGAGAGGGTGAATGACAGAGGAGAGAGAGGGTGAATGACAGAGGAGAGAGAGAGGGTGAATGACAGAGGAGAGAGAGGGTGAATGACAGAGGGAGAGAGGTGAAATGACAGAGGGAGAGAGAGGGTGAATGACAGAGGGAGAGAGAGGGTGAATGACAGAGGGAGAGAGAGGGTGAATGACAGAGGGGAGAGAGAGGGTGAATGACAGAGGGAGAGAGAGAGGGTGAATGACAGAGGAGAGAGAGAGGGTGAATGACAGAGGAGAGAGAGAGGTGAATGACAGAGGAGAGAGAGGGTGAATGACAGAGGAGAGAGGTAAGACGAGAGAGAGTGAATGACAGAGGGAGAGAGAGGTGAATGACAGAGGGAGAGAGAGGGTGAATGACAGAGGAGAGAGAGGGTGAATGACAGAGGGAGAGAGAGGGTGAATGACAGAGGGAGAGAGAGGGTGAATGACAGAGGGAGAGAGAGGGTGAATGACAGAGGGAGAGAGGGTGAATGACAGAGGGGAGAGAGAGGGTGAATGACAGAGGGAGAGAGAGGGTGAATGACAGAGGAGAGAGAGGGTGAATGACAGAGGGAGAGAGAGGAGTGAATGACAGAGGGAGAGAGAGGGTGAATGACAGAGGGAGAGAGAGAGGTGAATGACAGATGGAGAGAGAGGGTGAATGACAGAGGAGAGAGAGAGTGGAATGACAGAGGAGAGAGAGAGGAGTGAATGACAGAGAGAGAGAGGAGGTGAATGACAGAGGAGAGAGATAGGGTGAATGACAGAGGAGAGAGAGGGTGAATGACAGAGGGGAGAGAGGGTGAATGACAGAGGGAAGAGAGGGCAAATGATAGAGGAGAGAGAGAGTGAATGACAGAGAGGAGAGAGAGGGTGAATGACAGAGGGGGAGAGAGGGTGAATGACAGAGGGAGAGAGAGTGTGAAGATGACAGAGGAAGAAAGAGGGTGATATGACAGAGAGAGAGAGTGAGTGTAATGACAGAGGAGAGATGAAAGACAGAGGAGAGACGTGTATGACAGAGGGAGAAGACGATGTGTGAATGACACGATGGAGAGAGAATGTGACATGACAGAGGAGAGAGGGTGAATGACAGAGGAGAATATATGGGTGAACGACAGAGGGGAGAGAGGTGAATGACAGAGGAGAGAGAGAGGTGAATGACAGAGGGAGAGAGAGAGGTGAATGACAGAGGGAGAGAGTAAGTGAATGACAGAGGGAGAGAGAGGTGAATGGCAAGAGGGGGAGAGGGGTA
>NW_026290564.1:0-32500 GCF_023373465.1 Oncorhynchus keta
AGACCAGAGCCCTATGAGAACCCTATTCCCTACATGGTGCACTAGTTTACACCAGAGCCCTATAGAGACCCTATTCCCACATGGTGCACTAGTTTAGACCAGAGCCCTATAGAACCCTATTCCCTACATAGTGCACTACTTTAGACCAGAGCATTGTGGGTCCCAAAGGGACTCATTTGGAAAGCAGCTGATATCTCTGAAAGCATGTGGAATAGAGGTCAGATTTTAATATCTGTTGTTTTGTGTATCGATTCCACAAGATAGACAATAACACACACACACACACACACACACACACACACACACACACACACACACACACACACACACACACACACACACACACACACACACACACACGCACACACACACACACACCTAACACACACACACACGCACAACACACACACACGCGCACACACACACACACACACACACGCACACACGCACACACACACACGCAACGCACAACACACACACACACACACGCACGCACACACACACACACACACACACACACACACACACACACACACACGCACACCACGCACACACACACACACACACACACACACACACACACACACACACACACACACACAGTACGGTACAGTCATCCATCCCCTCCCCTCCCCTGTATAGCATCCACCTTCTCCTCTCTCTCCTCAGCGTCCAATCCAATCCTTCCATTCAGCCACGGTATTTGACCCTGCACACATCTCAGAGAGGATAATCAAGCCTGAAGGAAACCACAGCTCATCCTAATCAATAGCTATTTAGACAGCTCACTCCAACCGCATTACAAAAACACAGGCCCCCTGACCAGCAATATGATAAGGTATATTATACACCAGGCCTGTTGTTATGACAAGAGGAGCCCAACTGAACATGATCGTAATGCCGTGTAGAATCGATCCGGAGAGTGATGAGTTCCAAAATGTCTCCTCTTCCCTTTATAGTGAACTACTTGGACCAGAGGCCTATAGAACCATATTCCCTCTATAGTGCACTACTTTAGACCAGAGCCCTATAGAACCCTATTCCTCTCATATAGCACTATTTTAGATCAGGAGCCCATAGAACCCTATTCCCTATATAGTGCAATTACTTTAGACCAGGAGGCCTATAGAACCCTATGAAAGTATATGCATTTTAATGTAGGGAATAGGGTTCTATTTGGGGAGGGCAGGACTAGTTCATCAGGAGGTCTGTTGTGCCTGGCAATGTGGGTGAATGAAACAGCCTCTTATTGGTTTCTGTAGGAGAGATGGAGAGATGGAGAGAGAATCATTCTGGATGGAGAGATGGAGGGATTCTGTGGAGGGATGGAGAGATGGAGAGATGGAGAGATGGAGAGATGGAGGGATCATGGAGGGATGGAGAGATGGAGGGATGGAGGGATTCTGTTGGAGAGATGGAGGGATGGAGGGATGGAGGGATGGAGAGATGGAGGGATGGGAGATGGGAGAGATGGAGGATGGAGAGATGGAGGGATGGAGGGATGGAGAGATGGAGGGATGGGAGGGGATGGAGGGATGGAGAGATGGAGAGATGGAGAGATTCTGGAGAGATGGAGGGATGGAGGGATGGAGGGATGAGATGGAGATGGAGAGATGGGAGAGATGGAGAGATGGAGAGAGGGATGGAGGGATGAGATGGAGGGATGGGAGGGATGGAGAGATGGAGGGATGGAGGGATGGATGGGGATAGGAGAGATGGAGGGATCATTCTGTTGGAGAGATGGAGAGATGGAGGATCATTCTGTTGGAGAGATGGAGGGATCATTATGTGGAGGGAGGAGAGATGGAGAGATGGAGAGATGGAGAGATGGAGAGATGGAGAGATGGAGAGATCATTCTGTTGGAGAGATGGAGAGATGGAGAGATGGGAGGGATGGAGGGATGGAGAGATTATGGAGAGATAGGAGAGATGGAGGGATCATTATGTAGGAGAGATGGAGGATCATTATGTAGGAGAGATGGAGAGATGGAGAGATCATTCTGTTGGAGAGATGAGAGATGGAGGATCATTATGTAGGAGAGATGGAGAGATGGAGAGATCATTCTGTTGGAGAGATGGAGGGATCATTATGTAGGAGAGATGGAGAGATGGAGAGATCATTCTGTTGGAGAGATGGAGAGATGGAGAGATGGAGGGATCATTATGTAGGAGAGATGGAGGGATCATTATGTAGGGATGGAGAGATGGAGAGATGGAGGGATCATTATGTAGGAGAGATGGAGAGATGGAGGGATTATTATGTAGAGAGAGATGGAGAGATGGAGAGATCATTATGTAGGGATGGAGAGATGGAGGGATCATTCTGTAGAGAGAGATGGAAGATGGAGGGATCATTATGTAGGAGAGATGGAGAGATGGAGGGATTATTATGTGGAGAGAGGAGAGATGGAGAGATGGAGAGATCATTCTGTAGGTGAGATGGAGAGATGGAGACTTGGAGAGATGGAGAGATCATTCTGTATGGAGAGATGGAGAGGATGGAGATATCATTCTGTTGGAGAGATGGAGAGATCATTCTGTTGGAGAGATGGAGAGATCATTCTGTAGGAGATATGGAGAGATGGAGGGATCATTCTGTAGGAGAGATGGAGGGATGGAGGGATCATTCTGTAGGAGAGATTTTGTAGATGGAGATGGAGAGATGGATCATTATTTAGAGAGATGGAGAGATCATTCTGTAGGAGAGATGGAGGGATGGAGAGATGGAGAGAATCATTCTGTAGGAGAGATGGAGAGATCATTCTGTTGGAGAGATAGGAGAGATGGAGGAGGGATCATTCTGTAGGAGAGTAGGAGAGATGGAGAGATGATTATGTAGGAGAGATGGAGGGATCATTCCTTAGGATAGATGGGAGATGGAGAGAGAATCATTCTGTAGGAGAGATGGAGGGATGAGAGGATCATTCTGTTGGAGAGATGGCGAGATGGAGGGATGGGGAGATCATTATGTAGGAGAGATGGAGAGATCATTCTGTAGGAGAGATGGAGAGATGGAGGGATCATTCTGTTGGAGAGATGGAGAGATGGGGGATCATTCTTTGGAGAGATGGAGAGATGGAGGGATCATTCTGTTGGAGAGATGGAGGGATCATTCTGTTGGAGAGATGGAGA
Organism: Oncorhynchus keta; assembly: GCF_023373465.1. Classification (NCBI taxonomy): domain Eukaryota; kingdom Metazoa; phylum Chordata; class Actinopteri; order Salmoniformes; family Salmonidae; genus Oncorhynchus; species Oncorhynchus keta. Next base: position 3,133 of record NW_026290564.1, read on the forward strand.
GATGGGGATCATTCTTTGGAGAGATGGAGAGATGGAGATATCATTCTGTAGGTGAGATGGAGAGATGGAGAGATGGAGAGATGGAAAGATCATTCTGTAGGAGAGATGGAGGGATGGAGATAGGGTCATTCTGTTGGAGAGATGGAGAGATCATTCTGTTGGAGAGATGGAGAGATCATTCTGTAGGAGATATGGAGAGATGGAGGATCATTCTGTAGGGAGAGATGGAGGGATGGAGGGATCATTCATTTGGAGATGGAGGGATCATTATTTAGAGAGATTGAGAGATGGAGAGATGGAGAGATCATTCTGTAGGGAGAGATGGAGGGATGGAGGGATGAGAGATGGAGAGAATCATTCTGTAGGAGAGATGGAGGATCATTCTGTTGGAGAGATGGAGGGATCATTCTGTTGGAGAGATGGAGGGATTATTCTGTTGGAGAGATGGAGGATCATTCTGTAGGAGAGATGGAGAGATGGAAGGATCATTATGTAGGAGAGATGGAGGATCATTCTGTAGGAGAGATGGAGAGATGGAAGGATCATTATGTAGGAGAGATGGAGGGATCATTCTGATAGGATAGATGGAGAGATGGAGAGATCATTCTGTTAGGAGAGATGGATGGGGAGATGGAGGGATCATTCTGTTGGAGAGATGGAGGATCATTCTGTTGGAGAGATGGAGATGGAGGGATGGAGAGATCATTCTGTTGGAGGGATCATTCTGTAGGAGAGATGGAGAGATGGAGGGATCATTCTGTTGGAGAGATTGAGGGATCATTCTGTTGGAGAGATGGAGGGATCATTCTGTTGGAGAGATGGAGGATCATTCTGTTGGAGAGATGGAGAGATGGAGGGATCATTCTGTAGGAGAGATGGAGGGATCATTCTGTTGGAGAGATGGAGAGATGGAGGGATCATTCTGTAGGAGAGATGGAGGGATCATTCTGTAGGAGAGATGGAGGGATCATTCTGTTGGAGAGATGGAGGGATCATTCTGTAGGAGAGATGGAGAGATGGAGGGATCATTATGTAGGAGAGATGGAGAGATGGAGAGATCATTATGTAGGAGAGATGGAGAGATCATTCTGTTGGAGAGATGGAGGGATCATTCTGTTGGAGAGATGGAGGGATCATTATGTAGGAGAGATGGAGAGATGGAGGGATCATTATGTAGGAGAGATGGAGAGATGGAGGGATTATTATGTAGGAGAGATGGAGAGATGGAGAGATAGAGACTTGGAGAGATGGAGGGAGCATTATGTAGGAGAGATGGAGAGATGGTGAGATGGAGATATCATTCTGTAGGTGAGATGGAGAGATGGAGACTTGGAGAGATGGAGAGATCATTCTGTAGGAGGAGAGATGGAGGGATGGAGATATCATTCTGTTGGAGAGATGGAGAGATCATTCTGTTGGAGAGATGGAGAGATCATTCTGTAGGAGAGATGGAGAGATGGAGGATCATTCTGTAGGAGAGATGGAGAGATCATTCTGTAGGAGATATGGAGAGATGGAGGGATCATTCTGTAGGAGAGATGGAGGGATGGAGGGATCATTCCGTTGGAGATGGAGAGGATGGAGAGATGGAGAGATCATTCTGTAGGAGAGATGGAGGGATGGAGAGATGGAGAGAATCATTCTGTAGGAGAGATGGAGAGATCATTCCGTTGGAGATGGAGGGATCATTATTTAGGAGAGATGGAGAGATGGAGAGATCATTCTGTAGGAGAGATGGAGGGATGGAGAGATGGAGAGAATCATTCTGTAGGAGGGATGGAGGGATGGAGGGATCATTCCGTTGGAGATGGAGGATCATTATTTAGGAGAGATGGAGAGATGGAGAGATCATTCTGTAGGAGAGATGGAGGGATGGAGAGATGGAGAGAATCATTCTGTAGGAGAGATGGAGAGATCATTCTGTTGGAGAGATGGAGGGATCATTCTGTAGGAGAGATGGAGAGATGATTATGTAGGAGAGATGGAGGGATCATTCTGTAGGATAGATGGAGAGATGGAGAGAGAATCATTCTGTAGGAGAGATGGAGGGATCATTCTGTAGGAGAGATGGAGAGATCATTCTGTAGGAGAGATGGAGAGATGGAGGGATCATTCTGTTGGAGAGATGGAGGGATCATTCTGTTGGAGAGATGGCGAGATGGAGGGATGGGGAGATCATTATGTAGGAGAGATGGAGAGATCATTCTGTTGGAGAGATGGAGAGATGGAGGGATCATTCTGTAGGAGAGATGGAGAGATGGAGGGATCATTCTGTTGGAGAGATGGGGGGATCATTCTTTTGGAGAGATGGAGAGATGGAGGGATCATTCTGTTGGAGAGATGGAGGGATCATTCTGTTGGAGAGATGGAGAGATGGAGGGATCATTATGTAGGAGAGATGGAGAGATGGGGGGGGATCATTCTGTTGGAGAGATGGAGAGATGGGGGATCATTCTTTTGGAGAGATGGAGAGATGGAGATATCATTCTGTAGGTGAGATGGAGAGATGGAGACTTGGAGAGATGGAGAGATCATTCTGTAGGAGAGATGGAGGGATGGAGATATCATTCTGTTGGAGAGATGGAGAGATCATTCTGTTGGAGAGATGGAGAGATCATTCTGTAGGAGATATGGAGAGATGGAGGGATCATTATGTAGGAGATATGGAGAGATGGAGGGATGGAGATATCATTCTGTTGGAGAGATGGAGAGATCATTCTGTTGGAGAGATGGAGAGATCATTCTGTAGGTGAGATGGAGAGATGGAGACTTGGAGAGATGGAGAGATCATTCTGTAGGAGAGATGGAGAGATCATTCCGTTGGAGATGGAGGGATCATTCTGTAGGAGATGGAGGGATCATTCTGTTGGAGAGATGGAGGGATTATTCTGTAGGAGAGATGGAGGGATCATTCTGTTGGAGAGATGGAGGGATGGAGAGATGGAGAGATCATTCTGTAGGAGAGATGGAGGATCATTCTGTTGGAGAGATGGAGGATTATTCTGTTGGAGAGATGCAGGGATCATTATGTAGGAGAGATCTAGAGATCATTCTGTTGGAGAGATGGAGGGATCATTCTGTAGGAGAGATGGAGAGATGGAAGGATCATTATGTAGGAGAGATGGAGGGATCATTCTGTAGGAGAGATGGAGAGATGGAGAGATGGAGAGATCATTCTGTAGGAGAGATGGAGGGATGGAGAGATGGAGAGAATCATTCTGTAGGAGAGATGGAGGGATCATTCTGTTGGAGAGATGGAGGGATTATTCTGTTGGAGAGATGGAGAGATCATTCTGTTGGAGAGATGGAGGGATCATTCTGTAGGAGAGATGGAGAGATGGAAGGATCATTATGTAGGAGAGATGGAGGATCATTCTGTAGGATAGATGGAGAGATGGAGAGAGAATCATTCTGTAGGAGAGATGGAGGGATCATTCTGTAGGAGAGATGGAGAGATGGAGAGATCATTCTGTAGGAGAGATGGAGAGATGGAGGGATCATTCTGTTGGAGAGATGGAGGGATCATTCTGTAGGAGAGATGGAGAGCTGGAAGGATCATTATGTAGGAGAGATGGAGAGATGGAGAGATCATTCTGTAGGAGAGATGGAGAGATGGAGGGATCATTCTGTTGGAGAGATGGAGGGATCATTCTGTAGGAGAGATGGAGAGATGGAGGGATCATTCTGTAGGAGAGATGGAGAGATGCAGGGATCATTATGTAGGAGAGAGATCATTCTGTTGGAGAGATGGAGGGATCATTCTGTAGGAGAGATGGAGAGATGGAAGGATCATTATGTAGGAGAGATGGAGGGATCATTCTGTAGGATAGATGGAGAGATGGAGAGAGAATCATTCTGTAGGAGAGATGGAGGGATCATTCTGTAGGAGAGATGGAGAGATGGAGAGATCATTCTGTAGGAGAGATGGAGAGATGGAGGATCATTCTGTTGGAGAGATGGAGGGATCATTCTGTTGGAGAGATGGAGGGATCATTCTGTTGGAGAGATGGAGGGATCAGTCTGTTGGAGAGATGGAGGGTTCATTCTGTTGGAGAGATGGAGGGATCATTCTGTTGGAGAGATGGAGAGATGGAGGGATCATTCTGTTGGAGAGATGGAGGGATCAGTCTGTTGGAGAGATGGAGGGTTCATTCTGTTGGAGAGATGGAGGGATCATTCTGTTGGAGAGATGGAGAGATGGAGGGATCATTCTGTAGGAGAGATGGAGGGATCATTCTGTTGGAGATGGAGGGATCATTCTGTTGGAGATGGAGGATCATTATGTAGGAGAGATGGAGAGATGGAGGGATCATTATGTAGGAGAGATGGAGAGATGGAGGGATCATTATGTAGGAGAGATGGAGGGATGGAGACTTGGAGAGATGGAGAGATCATTCTGTAGGAGAGATGGAGGGATGGAGGGATCATTCTGTTGGAGATGGAGGGATCATTATGTAGGAGAGATGGAGAGATGGAGAGATCATTCTGTAGGAGAGATGGAGGGATGGAGAGATGGAGAGATCATTCTGTAGGAGAGATGGAGGGATGGAGGGATCATTCTGTAGGAGAGATGGAGGGATGGAGGGATCATTCTGTTGGAGATGGAGGGATCATTATGTAGGAGAGATGGAGAGATCATTCTGTAGGAGAGATGGAGGGATGGAGAGATGGAGAGATCATTCTGTAGGAGAGATGGAGGGATGGAGAGATGGAGAGATCATTCTGTTGGAGAGATGGAGAGATCATTCTGTTGGAGAGATGGAGAGATCATTCTGTAGGATAGATGGAGAGATGGAGAGAGAATCATTCTGTAGGAGAGATGGAGGGATCATTCTGTTGGAGAGATGGAGGGATCATTCTGTTGGAGAGATGGAGGGATTATTCTGTTGGAGAGATGCAGGGATCATTATGTAGGAGAGATGGAGAGATCATTCTGTTGGAGAGATGGAGGGATCATTCTGTAGGAGAGATGGAGAGATGGAGGGATCATTATGTAGGAGAGATGGAGGGATCATTCTGTCGGATAGATGGAGAGATGGAGAGAGAATCATTCTGTAGGAGAGATGGAGGGATCATTCTGTTGGAGAGATGGAGGGATCATTCTGTTGGAGAGATGGAGAGATGGATGGATCATTCTGTAGGAGAGATGGAGAGATGGAGGGATGGAGAGATCATTCTGTTGGAGAGATGGAGAGATGGAGGGATCATTCTGTAGGAGAGATGGAGGGATCATTCTGATGGAGAGATGGAGGGATCATTCTGTTGGAGAGATGGAGGGATGGAGGGATCATTATGTAGGAGAGATGGAGGGATGGAGGGATCATTATGTAGGAGAGATGGAGAGATGGAGGGATGGAGAGATCATTCTTGGAGAGATGGAGAGATCATTCTGTAGGAGAGATGGAGGGATGGAGGGATCATTCTGTTGGAGATGGAGGGATCATTATGTTGGAGAGATGGAGGGATCATTCTGTTGGAGAGATGGAGAGATGGAGGGATCATTCTGTTGGAGAGATGGAGAGATGGAGGGATCATTCTGTTGGAGAGATGGAGAGATGGAGGGATCATTCTGTAGGAGAGATGGAGAGATGGAGGGATTATTCTGTAGGAGAGATGGAGAGATGGAGGGATTATTATGTAGGAGAGATGGAGAGATGGAGGGATCATTCTGTTGGAGATGGGGGATCATTCTGTTGGAGAGATGGAGGGATCATTATGTTGGAGAGATGGAGAGATTGAGGGATCATTCTGTTGGAGAGATGGAGGGATGGAGGGATCATTCTGTAGGAGAGATGGAGAGATGGAGGGATCATTCTGTTGGAGAGATGGAGGGATCATTCTGTTGGAGAGATGGAGGGATCATTCTGTTGGAGAGATGGAGAGATTGAGGGATCATTATGTTGGAGAGATGGAGGGATGGAGGGATCATTCTGTTGGAGAGATGGAGAGATGGATGGATCATTATGTAGGAGAGATGGAGAGATGGAGGGATGGAGAGATCATTCTGTTGGAGAGATGGAGAGATGGAGGGATGGAGAGATCATTCTGTTGGAGAGATGGAGGGATCATTCTGTTGGAGAGATGGAGGGATCATTCTGTTGGAGAGATGGAGAGATGGAGAGATCATTATGTTGGAGAGATGGAGGGATCATTCTGATGGAGAGATGGAGGGATCATTCTGTTGGAGAGATGGAGAGATCATTCTGTAGGAGAGATGGAGGGATCATTCTGTAGGAGAGATCATTCTGTAGGAGAGATGGAGAGATGGAGAGATCATTCTGTAGGAGAGATGGAGGGATCATTCTGTAGGAGAGATGGAGAGATCATTCTGTAGGAGAGATGGATGGATCATTCTGTAGGAGAGATGGAGAGATCATTCTGTAGGAGAGATGGAGAGATGGAGAGATGGAGGGATCATTATGTTGGAGAGATGGAGAGATGGAGGGATCATTCTGTAGGAGAGATGGAGGGATCATTCTGTAGGAGAGATGGAGAGATCATTCTGTAGGAGAGATGAGAGATCATTCTGTAGGAGAGATGGAGGGATCATTCTGTAGGAGTGATAGAGGGATCATTCTGTAGGAGAGATGGAGAGATCATTCTGTAGGAGAGATGGAGGGATCATTCTGTAGGAGAGATGGAGGGATCATTCTGTAGGGGAGATGGAGAGATCATTCTGTTGGAGAGATGGAGAGATCATTCTGTAGGAGAGATGGATGTATCATTCTGTAGGAGAGATGGAGAGATCATTCTGTAGGAGAGATGGAGAGATCATTCTGTAGGAGAGATGGAGAGATCATTCTGTAGGAGAGATGGAGGGATGGAGGGATCATTCTGTAGGAGAGATGGAGAGATGGAGGGATCATTCTGTAGGAGAGATGGAGAGATCATTCTGTAGGAGAGATGGAGGGATCATTCTGTAGGAGAGATAGGGGGATCATTCTGTAGGAGAGATGGAGAGATCATTCTGTAGGAGAGATGGAGGGATCATTCTGTAGGAGAGATGGAGAGATCATTCTGTAGGAGAGATGGAGGGATCATTCTGTAGGAGAGATGGAGAGATCATTCTGTAGGAGAGATGGAGGGATCATTCTGTAGGGGAGATGGAGAGATGGAGGGATCATTCTGTTGGAGAGATGGAGAGATCATTCTGTAGGAGAGATGGATGTATCATTCTGTAGGAGAGATGGAGAGATCATTCTGTAGGAGAGATGGAGAGATCATTCTGTAGGAGAGATGGAGAGATCATTCTGTTGGAGAGATGGAGGGATGGAGGGATCATTCTGTAGGAGAGATGGAGAGATGGAGGGATCATTCTGTAGGAGAGATGGAGAGATCATTCTGTAGGAGAGATGGAGAGATGGAGGGATCATTCTGTAGGAGAGATGGAGAGATCATTCTGAAGGAGAGATGGAGAGATCATTCTGTTGGAGAGATGGAGGGATGGAGGATCATTCTGTAGGAGATTGGTTTTGTCTTTGTTTCACACACCTGTTTTCAATCCCACAATCACTTGTTCAATATTTAACCCTCTGTTCCCCACATGGTTTCTGTCGGTGATTGTTTATTTTGTATTTTCGTGTATTCGTGTATTTGTTACTTCACATCTTAACAAAAACACTTCACATCTTAACAAAAACACTTCACAGTGTAACAGACACAATTCACAGATAATGAGCTTGCATATAGTGTATCTGGTGATAAAAGGGTCAGGATTAGTCCCTGATTACATTAATTATACAGGGTTAGTCCCTGATTACATTAATAATACAGGGTTAGTCCCTGATTACATTAATAATACAGGGTTAGTCCCTGATTACATTAATAATACACGGTTAGGGTTAGTCCCTGATTACATTAATAATACAGGGTTAGTCCCTGATTACATTAATAATACAGGGTTAGTCCCTGATTCCATTAATAATACATGGTTAGTCCCTGATTAAATTAATAATACAGGGTTAGTCCCTGATTACATTAATAATACAGGGTTAGTCCCTGATTCCATTAATAATACACGGTTAGTCCCTGATTCCATTAATAATACATGGTTAGTCCCTGATTAAATTAATACTACAGGGTTAGTCCCTGATTACATTAATAATACAGGGTTAGTCCCTGATTACATTAATTATACAGGGTTAGTCCCTGATTACATTAATAATACAGGGTTAGTCCCTGATTACATTAATAATACAGGGTTAGTCCCTGATTACATTAATAATACAGGGTTAGTCCCTGATTACATTAATAATACAGGGTTAGTCCCTGATTCCATTAATAATACAGGGTTATGGTTAGTCCCTGATTACATTAATAATACACGGTTAGTCCATGATTAAATTAATAATACAGGGTTATGGTTAGTCCCTGATTACATTAATAATACACGGTTAGTCCATGATTACATTAATAATACAGGGTTAGTCCCTCATTACATTAATAATACAGGGTTAGTCCCTGATTACATTAATAATACAGGGTTAGTCCCTGATTCCATTAATAATACAGGGTTAGGGTTAGTCCCTGATTACATTAATAATACAGGGTTAGTCCCTGATTCCATTAATAATACAGGGTTAGGGTTAGTCCCTGGTTAAATTAATAATACAGGGTAAGTCCCTGATTACATTAATAATACAGGGTTAGGGTTAGTCCCTGATTACATTAATAATACAGGGTTAGGGTTAGTCCCTGATTACATTAATAATACAGGGTTAGTCCCTGATTACATTAATAATACAGGGTTAGGGTTAGTCCCTGATTACATTAATAATACAGGGTTAGTCCCTGATTACATTAATAATACAGGGTTAGGGTTAGTCCCTGATTACATTAATAATACAGGGTTAGTCCCTGATTACATTAATAATACAGGGTTAGTCCCTGATTACATTAATAATACAGGGTTAGTCCCTGATTACATTAATAATACAGGGTTAGTCCCTGATTACATTAATAATACAGGGTTAGGGTTAGTCCCTGATTACATTACTTATACAGGGTTAGTCCCTGATTACATTAATAATACAGGGTTAGTCCCTGATTACATTAATAATACAGGGTTAGTCCCTGATTACATTAATAATACATGGTTAGGGTTAGTCCCTGATTACATTAATAATACAGGGTTAGTCCCTGATCAAATTAATAATACAGGGTTAGTCCCTGATTACATTAATAATACAGGGTTAGGGTTAGTCCCTGATTACATTAATAATACAGGGTTAGTCCCTGATCAAATTAATAATACAGGGTTAGTCCCTGATTACATTAATAATACAGGGTTAGGGTTAGTCCCTGATTACATTAATAATACATGGTTAGGGTTAGTCCCTGATTACATTAATAATACAGGGTTAGTCCCTGATTACATTAATAATACAGGGTTAGTCCCTGATTACATTAATAATACAGGGTTATTCCTGATTACATTAATAATACAGGGTTAGTCCCTGATTACATTAATAATACAGGGTTAGTCCCTGATTACATTAATAATACAGGGTTAGGGTTAGTCCCTGATTAAATTAATAATACAGGGTTAGTCCCTGATTACATTAATTATACAGGGTTAGTCCCTGATTACATTAATAATACAGGGTTAGGGTTAGTCCCTGATTACATTAATAATACAGGGTTAGTCCCTGATTACATTAATAATACAGGGTTAGTCCCTGATTACATTAATAATACAGGGTTAGGTTAGTCCCTGATTACATGATTACACTCATTATATCCTATATATCCTCTATATATATATATATTGTGTCTAATTGTGTCTATCCAATGTTTAGCCTATATATAACTTATATATAACATATATATAAGCTGAATTTAACCGATATATATTCTATATTTAACCTATATATAACTGATATATAACCTGTATTTAACCTATATATAACTGATGTATATCCTATATATAACCTGAATTTAACCGATATATATCCTATATATAGTCTATATATAACCTAGAATGAACCTATATATAATACATAACCTATATATATTCTATATTCAACCTATATATAATACATAACCTATATATAACTGATGTATATCCTATATATAATATATAACCTATATATATTCTATATTCAACCTATATATAACCTAGAATGAACCTATATATAATATATAACCTTTATATATATTCTATATATAGTCTATATATAACCAATATATAAAATATATATAACCTGTATTTAACATATATATAACCTATATATAGTCTATATATAACCTAGAATGAACCTATATATAACATATATATTCTATATATAACCTATATATAACCTATATATATTCTATATATAACCTATATATAACCTATATATATTCTATATATAACCTATTTATATTCTATATATAACCTATATATATTCTATATATAACCTATATATAACCTATATATATTCGATATATAACCTATATATAACCTATATATATTCTATATATAACATATATATATTCTATATTTAACCTATATATAACCTATATATATTATATATCCTATAATTAACCTATATATATCCTCTATATATCCCTATATATATCCTATAATTATTCTATAATTAACTATTATATATTATATATCCTATAATTAACTATATATAACCTCTATATATATCTCTATATATATCCTATAATTAACCTATATATGACATATATATAACCTATATATATCCCTATATATATCCTATAATTATTCTATAATTAACTATTATATATTATATATCCTATAATTAACCTATAATTAACCTATAATTAACCTATATATAACATATATATAACCTATATATATCCCTATAGATATCCTATAATTATCCTATAATTAACTATTATATATTATATATCCTATAATTAACCTATAATTAACCTATATATATTATATATCCTATAATTAACCTATAATTAACCTATATATAACCTATATATAACCTATATATAACCTATATATATCCCTATATATATCCTATAATTAACCTATAATTAACTATTATATATTATATATCCTATAATTAACCTATAATTAACCTATAATTAACCTATATATAACCTATATATAACCTATATATATCCCTATATATATCCTATATTTAACCTATAATTAACCTATATATATCCGCTATATATGCCTATATATATCCTATAATTAACCTATATTTAACTATTATATATTATATATCCTATAATTAACCTATATATAACCTATATATAACCTATATATATCCCTATATATATCCTATATTTAACCTATAATTAACCTATATATATCCGCTATATATCCCTATATATATCCTATAATTAACCTATATTTAACTATTATATATTATATATCCTATAATTAACCTATATATATCCGCTATATATCCCTATATATATCCTATAATTAACCTATATATATCCTCTATATATCCCTATATATATCCTATAATTATCCTATAGTTAACTATTATATATTATATATCCTATAATTAACCTATAATTAACCTATAATTAACCTATATATAACCTATATGGCTCAAATTATAACCTATATGGCTCAAATTAAGATCCTACATCTGTACTGCACTACTTTTGACCAGAGCCCTTTGGGCACTGGTAGTGACCCATATAGGGATTAGGTGTCATTTGGGATGCAGTCGTTTATTACACAGTAATCTAATACAAACCCCTGGCGCGACACTGCTCCCCTGATTGGAGACACGACCCACAGAGCCCATTGAGCCCTCTGAATCACACAGTTGTACTCCCCTGCAGTTTGCTTAAGTAACAATCAGAGGCAGCTGGGAGGCCATTAAGGCCCCTCCATGGGCAGCCGTACTGTAAGTGCTTCCAGGAGCAGCCTTTCCCCTGCCTCCCCTCCCCCTGTCTCCCTCCTGTCTCCCCTATCTCCCTCCTGTCTCCCCCTATCTCCCTCCTGTCTCCCTCCTGTCTCCACCTATCTCCCTCCTGTCTCCCCCTGTCTCCCACTATCTCCCTCCTGTCTCCCTCCTGTCTCCTCCCTGTCTCCCACTATCTCCCTCCTATCTCCCTCCTATCTCCCCCTGTCTCCCCCTATCTCCCTCCTGTCTCCTCCTATCTCCCTCCTGTCTCCCCTATCTCCCTCCTGTCTCCCCCTGTCTCCCACTATCTCCCTCCTGTCTCCCCCTATCTCCCCCTGTCTCCCCCTGGCTCCCCCTATCTCCCCCTGTCTCCCAATATCTCCCCCTGTCTCCCCCTGTCTCCCCCCTGTCTCCCTCATGTCTCCCTCCTGTCTCCCTCCTGTCTCCCTCCTGTCTCCCCCTATCTCCTACCATCTCCCTCCTGTCTCCCCCTGTCTCCTACTATCTCCCTCCTATCTCCCTCCTGTCTCCCCCTGTCTCCTACCATCTCCCTCCTATCTCCCCCCTATCTCCCTCCTGTCACCCCCTGTCTACTACCATCTCCCTCCTGTCTCCCCCTATCTCCCCTATCTCCCTCCTGTCTCCCCTGTCTCCTACCATCTCCCTCCTGTCTCCCCCTATCTCCCTCCTGTCTCCTACCATCTCCCTCCTGTCTCCCCCCTATCTCCCTCCTATCTCCCTCCTGTCTCCCCCTGTCTCCTACCATCTCCCTCCTGTCTCCCCTATCTCCCCCTATCTCCCTCCTGTCTCCCCCTGTCTCCTACCATCTCCCTCCTGTCTCCCCTATCTCCCTCCTGTCTCCTACCATCTCCATCCTGTCTCCCCCTATCTCCCCCTATCTCCCTCCTGTCTCCCCCTGTCTCCTACCATCTCCCTCCTGTCTCCCCTATCTCCCTCCTGTCTCCCCCTGTCTCCTACCATCTCCCTCCTATCTCCCCCTGCCTCCCCAGAACCCCCCTCCGTTTACCCTTAGCTTTCACCTGTACCTTCCTATCTCCATGGATATGAGACGCATGACTAGTACAGGGAAGTAGATTTTCCTTCTCGGAACCAATTATGTTACATAAAAGGGAGATGACTAGTGGAGCAGTGGTTGACTGGGAGTCCCCAAAAATGGCCTCCTATTCCTGACACGGTGTACTACTAGCTCTATGGGCTCTGGTCAAAGGAAGCGTTCACGTAGGACACAGGGCGTCATTTAGGACTGAGCACTGGGCCTCATTCCCTTTCGCGAGGGTCTGGGGATCTGCCTGTCGTCACACAGGGCAGTAAAGTAGCAGTAGTCATCTAGCGACTCAGTCCTGACTCCTACTGCCAAGGGGGTACATCTTGTCGGCTCTTACTAACGACGTCTGTCGCGCCCCAATAACACCGAGGCTTTGCCCCAAATGGCACCGTATTCCCTACATAGGGCACGACTAGATAGCAGCAGTGTATTTGCAAAAACATTTTAGACTGATCCAATGAACCATTGCACAACTGTTCATAATGGATGCATCAAGACTGGCCGAAGATGCCTAATTGGTTAATTAATACCATGTACCACATAACTGTGCTCTATCTCCTCAAACAATAGCATTGCATTCTTTCAGTGTAATAGCTACTGTAAATTTGGACAGTGAATTGAATGAGAATTTAAGCTTTCTGACAATATCAGCTGTGTCTCTGTCCTGGGAAATGTCTGGCGGGGGGCAGAGCGGGGCGGGGGGGGGGGCACCGATCCTGTAGATGTTTCAAGAACAACTTTCTAGTATTGAGTGTTGTATGTGTATTTATTAAGGATCCCCAATAGTTCCTGTTAGACAACAGCTACTCTTCCTGGGGTTGAGTTTTGTATTTATTAAGGATCCCCAATAGTTCCTGTAAGACAACAGCTACTCTTCCTGGGGTTGAGTTTTGTATTTATTAAGGATCCCCAATAGTTCCTGTAAGACATCAGCTACTCTTCCTGGGGTTGAGTGTTGTATGTGTATTTATTAAGGATCCCCAATAGTTCCTGTTAGACAACAGCTACTCTTCCTGGGGTTGAGTTTTGTATTTGTATTTATTAAGGATCCCCAATAGTTCCTGTAAGACAACAGCTACTCTTCCTGGGTTTGAGTTTTGTATTTATTAAGGATCCCCAATAGTTCCTGTAAGACAACAGCTACTCTTCCTGGGGTTGAGTTTTGTATTTATTAAGAATCCCCAATAGTTCCTGTAAGACAACAGCTACTCTTCCTGGGGTTGAGTTTTGTATTTATTAAGGATCCCCAATAGTTCCTGTAAGACAACAGCTACTCTTCCTGGGGTTGAGTTTTGTATTTATTAAGGATCCCCAATAGTTCCTGTAAGACAACAGCTACTCTTCCTGGGGTTGAGTTTTGTATTTATTAAGGATCCCCAATAGTTCCTGTAAGACAACAGCTACTCTTCCTGGGGTTGAGTTTTGTATTTATTAAGGATCCCCAATAGTTCCTGTAAGACAACAGCTACTCTTCCTGGGGTTGAGTTTTGTATTTATTAAGGATCCCCAATAGTTCCTGTTAGACAACAGCTACTCTTCCTGGGGTTGAGTTTTGTATTTATTAAGGATCCCCAATAGTTCCTGTAAGACAACAGCTACTCTTCCTGGGGTTGAGTTTTGTATTTATTAAGGATCCCCAATAGTTCCTGTTAGACAACAGCTACTATTCCTGGGGTTGAGTTTTGTATTTATTAAGGATCCCCAATAGTTCCTGTTAGACAGCAGCTACTCTTCCTGGGGTCCAACAACATTAAGCTTTTACTGCAGTGGGCTAAATCGGGGTCATACAACGTGATTCAATCAATGTCTCAATTGTCTCAAGGCTTAAAAACCCTTATTTAGCCTCCCCTTCATCTACACTGATTGAAGTGGATTTACCAAGAGGCATGAATAAGGGATTATAGCTTTCACCTGGATTCACCTGGTCAGTCTATGTCATGGAAAGATAAGTTGTTCCTAATGTTTTGTACACCCAATGTATATACACTAAGTTGACTGTGCCTTTAAACAGCTTGTAAAATTCCAGAAAATTATGCCATGGCTTTAGAAGCTTCTGATAGGCTAATTGACATCATTTGAGCGAATTGGAGGTGTACCTGAGGATGTATTTCAAGGCCTTCCTTCAAACTCAGTGCCTCTTTGCCTGACATCATGGGAAAATCAAATGAAATCAGCCAAGACCTTAGAAAAATTATTCTAGACCTCCACAAGTCTGGTTCATCCTTGGGAGCAATTTCCAAATGCCTGAAGGTACCACGTTCATCTGTACAAACAATAGTACGCAAGTATAAACACCATGGGACCACGCAGCCATCATACCGCTCAGGAAGGAGACACGTTCTGTCTCCTAGAGATAAACACCATGGGACCACGCAGCCATCATACCGCTCAGGAAGGAGACACGTTCTGTCTCCTAGAGATAAACACCATGGGACCACGCAGCCGTCATACTCCTCAGGAAGGAGACACGTTCTGTCTCATAGAGATAAACACCATGGGACCACGCAGCCGTCATACTCCTCAGGAAGGAGACACGTTCTGTCTCCTAGAGATAAACACCATGGGACCACGCAGCCATCATACTCCTCAGGAAGGAGACACGTTCTGTCTCCCTAGAGATAAACACCATGGGACCACGCAGCCATCATACCGCTCAGGAAGGAGACACGTTCTGTCTCCTAGAGATAAACACCATGGGACCACGCAGCCGTCATACTCCTCAGGAAGGAGACACGTTCTGTCTCCTAGAGATAAACACCATGGGACCACGCAGCCGTCATACTCCTCAGGAAGGAGATGCGTTCTCCTAGGTCTCCTAAGAGATGAACGTACTTTGGTGTGAAAAGTGCAAATCAATCCCAGAACAACAGCAAAGGACCTTGTGAAGATGCTGGAGGAAACAGGTACAAAAGTATCTATACCCACAGTAAAACAAGTCCTATATCGACATAACCTGAAAGGCCGCTCAGCAAGGAAGAAGACACCGCTCCTAAACCGCCATAAAAAAAGCCAGACTAGGTTGAAACTGCACATGGGGACAAAGATCGCACTTTTGGAGAAATGTCCTCTGGTCTGATGAAACAAAAATAGAACTGTTTGGCCATAATGGCCATTGTTATGTTTGGAGGAAAAAGGGGGGAGGCTTGCAAGCTGAAGAACACCATCCCAACTGTGAAGCACAGAGGTGACAGCATCATGTTGTGGGGGTGCTTTGCTGCAGGAGGGAGCACTTCACAAAATAGATGGCATCATGAGGAAGGGAATTATGTGGATATATTGAAATGTCCTCTGGTCTGATGAAACAACAAAAAAGAAAACTTCTGACCCACTGGGAATGTGATGAAAGAAACAAAGCGGAAATAAATATATTATTCTGACATTTCACATTCTTAATGTCACGGTTTTCATGTGGTGAAGGAGAGTCGGACCAAACTGCAGCGTGTATATTGCGATCCATGTTTAATCACACAACGTAACACGAATCCAAAACACAAACTCTACAAAACAATAAACGTAATGAAAACCGAAACAGCCTAAACTGGTGCAAACTCACACAGAATAAGGACGTCAAAACACTCAGGACAATCGCCCACGACAAACTCAAAGAATATGGCTGCCTAAATATGGTTCCCAATCAGAGACAACGATAAGCACCTGCCTCTGATTGAGAACCACTCCAGACAGCCATAGACTTTGCTAGATAACCCCAATAGGTACAATCCCAAATACATACACACCAAAACCCCAAGACAAAACACACCACAATACAAAAACTCCATGCCACACCCTGGCCTGACCCAATACATGAAGAAAAAACACAAAATACTTAGACCAGGGCATGACACTTAAAATAAAGTGGTGATCATAACTGACCGAAGACAGGGAAATTTTACTAGGATTAAATGTCTGGAATTGTGAAAACTGTTTAAATGTATTTGACTAAGCTGTAATTAAACTTCAGACTTCAACTGTCCATTTGAAGTGGACTGGCTTAGCCAGTCTCCAGATCTCAACCCCGTAGAAAATCTTTGGAGGGAGTTGAAAGTCCGTGTTGCCCAGCAACAGCCCCAAAACATCACTGTTCTAGAGGAGATCTGCATGGAGGAATGGGCAAAAATACCAGCAACCGTGTGTGAAAAATGTCTGGATATATGGTTTTTAAAAATAAATGTTCTCTTCACATAAATAGAAGGATATCTAAGCACTGTACTAACTACAAGGTTAGGAAGTTACTTGCCTTGTCTTCAAATAATGACTCCATCAAAGCTCAGATGAAAAGCCTTTTGAAAGTATATTGTCAGCAACATTGCTCCCAGAGGAGGAGGAGAGAGAGAGAGAGAGAGAGAGAGAGAGAGAGAGAGAGAGAGAGAGAGAGAGAGAGAGAGAGAGAGAGAGAGAGAGAGAGAGAGAGACAGAGACAGAGACAGAGAGACAGAGACAGAGACAGAGAGAGAGAGAGAGAGAGAGAGAGAGAGAGAGAGAGAGAGACAGACAGGGACAGATACAGACAGACAGAGAGAGAGAGAGAGAGAGAGAGAGACAGAGAGAGAGACAGAGACAGAGACAGAGAGAGAGACCGACAGAGACAGAGACAGAGACAGGGAGAGAGAGAGAGAGAGAGAGAGAGAGAGAGAGAGACAGAGAGAGACAGAGAGAGAGACCGACAGAGACAGAGACAGAGAGAGACAGAGACATAGAGAGAGAAAGAGAGAGAGACTGAGAGAGAGACAGAGACAGGGAGAGAGAGAGAGAGAGAGAGAGAGAGAGAGAGAGAGAGAGAGAGAGAGAGAGAGAGAGAGAGAGAGACATAGAGAGAGAAAGAGAGAGAGACAGAAAAAATACACATCTCAAACATAACTTTTGTTCTTTTAAAACGGCAAACTTTGTCTCTGTCCCTGTGGGAACGTTCTCTGTCTTCTCTCTATTCTCGTGACGGGTTTTGTAACTGAACGGAAGACGAATGGGATTTGTAGAGCGGTGGCGTTTTACAAGGCGCTATTCTCTAACTTCACGTCAGTGTCGAGAAGATCACGTAACGATTACGTTTAGTGCTGATCATCTGAAATCATTGTATTCCTGTAAACTGGGTGGGTGTCCAGTAATGATAAACCCAGGGTTTACTAGAAGACATTGAGAGTCACTATATATTGTTATTATTATAGCCGATGGTTTTTTTTTCTCCTTTGTAGCAAAGCCAGAAACATTAAGCTGAGGAAAGGACCCTATGGGGTGTACTGCAACTATACATTAGTACCCAGAGATAGTGGGACGTGAATTCACACAAACACCAAATGGCACTGAAACAGCAGTTAGAGTGTTAGAAGCCAACTGTTTAAGTTCACACACACACACACAGACACACACACACACACACACACACACACACACACACACACACACACACACACACACACACACACACACACACACACACACACACACACACACACAGAGAGATGAGAGAGAGAGAGAGAGAGAGAGAGAGAGAGAGAGAGAGAGAGAGAGAGAGAGAGAGAGAGAGAGAGAGAGAGAGAGAGAGAGACGGAGACAGACAGACAGACAGACAGACAGACAGACAGACAGACAGACAGACAGACAGACAGACAGACAGACAGACAGACAGACAGACACGATACAGACACAGACATAGACACAGACACAGACACAGACACAGACACAGACACAGACACAGACACACTCACAGTGCAGGTACAGTACCCACCCTACCAACTGTTAAAGTATTCCCAGGTACACAACAGTAATGTCACAGATTCACAGAACAGTCTTAGAAGGAAGGTTTACTACCCACTAAACAGAAGGAAGGTTTACCCACTAAACAGAAGGAAGGTTTACCCACTAAACAGATTCACAGAACAGTCTTAGAAGGAAGGTTTACCCACTAAACAGAAGGAAGGTTTACTACCCACTAAACAGAAGGAAGGTTTACTACCCACTAAACAGAAGAAAGGTTTACCCACTAAACAGATTCACAGAACAGTCTTAGAAGGAAAGTTTACCCACTAAACAGAAGGAAGGTTTACCCACTAAACAGATTCACAGAACAGAACAGTCTCAGAAGGAAGGTTTACCCACTAAACAGATTCACAGAACAGAACAGTCTCAGAAGGAAGGTTTACCCACTAAACAGATTCACAGAACAGTCTCAGAAGGAAGGTTTACCCACTAAACAGAGGGAAGATTTACCCACTAGACAGAAGGAAGGTTTACCCACTAAACAGATTCACAGAACAGTCTTAGAAGGAAAGTTTACCCACTAAACAGATTCACAGAACAGTCTCAGAAGGAAGTTTTATCCACTAAACAGAAGGAAGGTTTACCCACTAAACAGATTCACAGAACAGTAGTAGAAGGAAGGTTTACCCACTAAACAGAAGGAAGGTTTACCCACTAAACAGATTCACAGAACAGTAGTAGAAGGAAGGTTTACCCACTAAACAGAAGGAAGGTTTACCCACTAAACAGATTCACAGAACAGTAGTAGAAGGAAGGTTTACCCACTAGACAGAAGGAAGGTTTACCCACTAAACAGATTCACAGAACAGTAGTAGAAGGAAGGTTTACCCACTAAACAGAAGGAAGGTTTACCCACTAAACAGATTCACAGAACAGTCTTCGAAGGAAAGTTTACCCACTAAACAGATTAACAGAACAGTCTTAGGTTTATCCACTAAACAGAAGGAAGGTTTGCCCACTAAACAGAATGAAGGATTACCCACTAAACAGAAGGAAGGTTTACCCACTAAAAATATTCACAGAACAGTCTTAGAAGGAAGGTTTACCCACTAAACAGAAGGAAGGTTTACCCACTAAACAGAAGGAAGGTTTACCCACTAAACAGAAGGAAGGTTTACCCACTAAACAGATTCACAGAACAGTCTTAGAAGGAAGGTTTACCCACTAAACAGAAGGAAGGTTTACCCACTAAACAGAAGGAAGGTTTACCCACTAAACAGAGGAAGATTTACCCACTAAACAGAAGGAAGGTTTACCCACTAAACAGATTCACAGAACAGTCTTAGAAGGAAAGGTTTTACCACTAAACAGAAGGAAGATTTACCCACTAAACAGATTCACAGAACAGTCTTCGAAGGAAGGTTTACCCACTAATCAGAAGGAAGGTTTACCCACTAAAAAGATTCACAGAACAGTCTTAGAAGGAAGGTTTACCCACTAAACAGAAGGAAGGTTTACCCACTAAACAGAAGGAAGGTTTACCCACTAAACAGAAGGAAGGTTTACCCACTAAACAGAAGGAAGGTTTACCCACTAAACAGAAGGAAGGTTTACCCACTAAACAGAAGGAAGGTTTACCCACTAAACAGAAGGAAGGTTTACCCACTAAACAGAAGGAAGGTTTACCCACTAAACAGAAGGAAGGTTTACCCACTAAACACAAGGAAGGTTTACCCACTAAACAGATTCACAGAACAGTCTTAGAAGGAAGGTTTACCCACTAAACAGAAGGAAGGTTTACCCACTAAACAGAAGGAAGGTTTACCCACTAAACAGAGGAAGATTTACCCACTAAACAGAAGGAAGGTTTACCCACTAAACAGATTCACAGAACAGTCTTAGAAGGAAGGTTTACCCACTAAACAGAAGGAAGATTTACCCACTAAACAGATTCACAGAACAGTCTTCGAAGGAAGGTTTACCCACTAATAACAGAAGGAAGGTTTACCCACTAAAAGATTCACAGAACAGTCTTAGAAGGAAGGTTTACCCACTAAACAGAAGGAAGGTTTACCCACTAAACAGAAGGAAGGTTTACCCACTAAACAGAAGGAAGGTTTACCCACTAAACAGATTCACAGAACAGTCTTAGAAGGAAGGTTTACCCACTAAACAGAAGGAAGGTTTACCCACTAAACAGAAGGAAGGTTTACCCACTAAACAGAGGAAGATTTACCCACTAAACAGAAGGAAGGTTTACCCACTAAACAGATTCACAGAACAGTCTTAGAAGGAAGTTTTACCCACTAAACAGAAGGAAGATTTACCCACTAAACAGATTCACAGAACAGTCTTCGAAGGAAGGTTTACCCACTAATCAGAAGGAAGGTTTACCCACTAAAAAGATTCACAGAACAGTCTTAGAAGGAAGGTTTACCCACTAAACAGAAGGAAGGTTTACCCACTAAACAGAAGGAAGGTTTACCCACTAAACACAAGGAAGGTTTACCCACTAAACAGATTCACAGAACAGTCTTAGAAGGATGGTTTACCCACTAAACAGAAGGAAAGTTTGCCCACTAAACAGAAGGAAGGTTTACCCACTAAACAGAATGAAGGTTTACCCACTAAACAGAAGGAAGGTTTACCCACTAAACAGAAGCAAGGTTTACCCACTAGACAGAAGGAAGGTTTACCCACTAAACAGAAGGAAGGTTTTCCCACTAAACAGATTCACAGAACAGTCTTAGAAGGAAGGTTTACCCACTAAACAGAAGGAAGGTTTACCCACTAAACAGAAGGAAGGTTTACTACCCACTAAACAGAAGGAAGGTTTACTACCCACTAAACAGAAGGAAGGTTTACCCACTAAACAGATTCACAGAACAGTCTTAGAAGGAAAGTTTACCCACTAAACAGAAGGAAGGTTTACCCACTAAACAGATTCACAGAACAGAACAGTCTCAGAAGGAAGGTTTACCCACTAAACAGATTCACAGAACAGAACAGTCTCAGAAGGAAGGTTTACCCACTAAACAGATTCACAGAACAGTCTCAGAAGGAAGGTTTACCCACTAAACAGAGGAAGATTTACCCACTAGACAGAAGGAAGGTTTACCCACTAAACAGATTCACAGAACAGTCTTAGAAGGAAAGTTTACCCACTAAACAGATTCACAGAACAGTCTCAGAAGGAAGGTTTATCCACTAAACAGAAGGAAGGTTTACCCACTAAACAGATTCACAGAACAGTAGTAGAAGGAAGGTTTACCCACTAAACAGAAGGAAGGTTTACCCACTAAACAGATTCACAGAACAGTAGTAGAAGGAAGGTTTACCCACTAAACAGAAGGAAGGTTTACCCTCTAAACAGATTCACAGAACAGTAGTAGAAGGAAGGTTTACCCACTAGACAGAAGGAAGGTTTACCCACTAAACAGATTCACAGAACAGTAGTAGAAGGAAGGTTTACCCACTAAACAGAAGGAAGGTTTACCCACTAAACAGATTCACAGAACAGTCTTGAAGGAAAGTTTACCCACTAAACAGATTAACAGAACAGTCTTAGGTTTATCCACTAAACAGAAGGAAGGTTTGCCCACTAAACAGAATGAAGGTTTACCCACTAAACAGAAGGAAGGTTTACCCACTAAAAATATTCACAGAACAGTCTTAGAAGGAAGATTTACCCACTAAACAGAAGGAAGGTTTACCCACTAAACAGAAGGAAGGTTTACCCACTAAACAGAAGGAAGGTTTACCCACTAAACAGATTCACAGAACAGTCTTAGAAGGAAGGTTTACCCACTAAACAGAAGGAAGGTTTACCCACTAAACAGAAGGAAGGTTTACCCACTAAACAGAGGGAAGATTTACCCACTAAACAGAAGGAAGGTTTACCCACTAAACAGATTCACAGAACAGTCTTAGAAGGAAGGTTTACCCACTAAACAGAAGGAAGATTTACCCACTAAATAGATTCACAGAACAGTCTTCGAAGGAAGGTTTACCCACTAATCAGAAGGAAGGTTTACCCACTAAAAAGATTCACAGAACAGTCTTAGAAGGAAGGTTTACCCACTAAACAGAAGGAAGGTTTACCCACTAAACAGAAGGAAGGTTTACCCACTAAACAGAAGGAAGGTTTACCCACTAAACAGATTCACAGAACAGTCTTAGAAGGAAGGTTTACCCACTAAACAGAAGGAAGGTTTACCCACTAAACAGAAGGAAGGTTTACCCACTAAACAGAAGGAAGGTTTACCCACTAAACAGAAGGAAGGTTTACCCACTAAACAGAAGGAAGGTTTACCCACTAAACAGAAGGAAGGTTTACCCACTAAACAGATTCACAGAACAGTCTTAGAAGGAAGGTTTACCCACTAAACAGAAGGAAGGTTTACCCACTAAACAGAAGGAAGGTTTACCCACTAAACAGAGGGAAGATTTACCCACTAAACAGAAGGAAGGTTTACCCACTAAACAGATTCACAGAACAGTCTTAGAAGGAAGGTTTACCCACTAAACAGAAGGAAGATTTACCCACTAAACAGATTCACAGAACAGTCTTCGAAGGAAGGTTTACCCACTAATCAGAAGGAAGGTTTACCCACTAAAAATATTCACAGAACAGTCTTAGAAGGAAGGTTTACCCACTAAACAGAAGGAAGGTTTACCCACTAAACAGAAGGAAGGTTTACCCACTAAACAGAAGGAAGGTTTACCCACTAAACAGATTCACAGAACAGTCTTAGAAGGAAGGTTTACCCACTAAACAGAAGGAAGGTTTACCCACTAAACAGAAGGAAGGTTTACCCACTAAACAGAGGGAAGATTTACCCACTAAACAGAAGGAAGGTTTACCCACTAAACAGATTCACAGAACAGTCTTAGAAGGAAGGTTTACCCACTAAACAGAAGGAAGATTTACCCACTAAACAGATTCACAGAACAGTCTTCGAAGGAAGGTTTACCCACTAATCAGAAGGAAGGTTTACCCACTAAAAAGATTCACAGAACAGTCTTAGAAGGAAGGTTTACCCACTAAACAGAAGGAAGGTTTACCCACTAAACAGAAGGAAGGTTTACCCACTAAACAGAAGGAAGGTTTACCCACTAAACAGATTCACAGAACAGTCTTAGAAGGAAGGTTTACCCACTAAACAGAAGGAAGGTTTACCCACTAAACAGAAGGAAGGTTTACCCACTAAACAGATTCACAGAACAGTCTTAGAAGGAAGGTTTACCCACTAAACAGAAGGAAGGTTTACCCACTAAACAGATTCACAGAACAAAATAAACTCTCAACAAACTTTCTGTTTAACCACCTAACCAACGGTTGCCTCCCATCTGGTAGCCTATTCCCTGTACAGGGCACTACTTTAGACCAGGGCCCTATGAAGGATCCCTATGAGTCCTGGTCTAAAGGAGTGCACTATACAGGGAATAGTGTTCCATTTGGGATGGGACCCGTGGACCGGGTTCAATAAGTGTTCTTAACATTGTAGAGTGGACTCAAGGGGAATCAGATGAAATCTGGTGTTTTTCTTCCCCTGACTCATAATAGGTCTCATGGGAGAACAACCTCCTTCTGCCTCTCCAATAAGGAGCACAAGGAGAAACATGAAAACCTTGATGTCTTGGAAGGAAGTGGGGAAAACAGAGGAAGGAAGGAAAGAAGTAAAGTAGGAAAGAAGGAAGGAAGGAAGGAAAACAGAGGGAGAGAAGGAAGGAAGGAAGGAAGGAAGGAAGGAAGGAAGGAAAACAGAGGGAGAGAAGGAAGGAAGGAAGGAAGGAAGGAAGGAAGGAAGGAAGGAAGGAAGGAAGGAAACATGAAAAGCTTGAGGTCTTGGAAGGAAGCGGGGGAAAACAGAGGAAGGAAGGGAAGGAAGGAAGGAAAACAGAGGAAGGAAGGGAAGGAAGGAAAACAGAGGAAGGAAGGGAAGGAAGGGAAGGAAAACAGAGGAAGGAAGGGAAGGAAGGAAAACAGAGGAAGGAAGGGAAGGAAGGAAGGAAAACAGAGGAAGGAAGGGAAGGAAGGAAAACAGAGGAAGGAAGGACGGAAGTGTAATGAAGAAGAGGAGAGGCGAAACGGATCAGAGGACCAATACGCGGCGTGGTAAGTGTCCATGGTTCTTTTAATGCGTTAAGGTACACATGAACAACTGACTACAAAAAACAAGAAATGTGAAAACTCAAAACAGTCCTATCTGGTGCAAAGACAGAGACAGGAACAATCACCCACAAACACACAGTGAAACCCAGGCCACCTAAGTATGATTCTCAATCAGAGACAACTAATGACACCTGCCTCTGATTGAGAACCATACTAGGCCGAAACATAGAAATACCCAAATCATAGAAAAACAAACATAGACTGCCCACCCAACTCACGCCCTGACCATACTAACTAAATACAAAACACAGGAAATAAAGGTCAGAACGTGACAGGAAGGGAGGAAACAGAGGAAGGAACACAGAGGGGGGAGAGAAGGAAGGAAGGAAGGAAGGAAGGAAGGAAGGAAGGAAGGAAGGAAGGAAGGAAGGAAGGAAGGAAGGAAGGAAGGAAGGAAGGAAGGAAGGAAGGAAAACAGAGGGAGAGAAGGAAGGAAGGAAGGAAGGAAGGAAGGAAGGAAGGAAGGAAGGAAGGAAGGAAGGAAGGAAGG
Source organism: Oncorhynchus keta (assembly GCF_023373465.1). Taxonomy (NCBI): domain Eukaryota; kingdom Metazoa; phylum Chordata; class Actinopteri; order Salmoniformes; family Salmonidae; genus Oncorhynchus; species Oncorhynchus keta. Next base: position 28,389 of record NW_026290564.1, read on the forward strand.
AAGGAAGGAAGGAAGGAAGGAAAACAGAGGAAGGAAGGAAAACAGAGGAAGGAACACAGAGGGGGGAGAGAAGGAAGGAAGGAAGGAAGGAAGGAAGGAAGGAAGGAAGGAAGGAAGGAAGGAAGGAAGGAAGGAAGGAAGGAAGGAAGGAAGGAAGGAAGGAAAACAGAGGGGGAGAGAAGGAAGGAAGGAAGGAGATACTTTATTTTTATTTTCTCACTCCTGTGTTTCTCTTTAATTTGTTTCTCTTATATTCTTCCACTGTCTGCTTCCCACTTCCCACTGTTGTTACAGCTTCCACTGTCTGCTTCCCACTTCTCACTGTTGTTACAGCTTCCACTGTCTGCTTCCCACTTCTCACTGTTGTTACAGCTTCCACTGTCTGCTTCCCACTTCTCACTGTTGTTACAGCTTCCACTGTTTGCTTCCCACTTCTCACTGTTGTTACAGCTTCCACTGTCTGGTTCCCACTTCTCACTGTTGTTACAGCTTCCACTGTCTGCTTCCCACTTCTCACTGTTGTTACAGCTTCCACTGACAGAGATGGCCGCCTCGCTTCGCGTTCCTAGGAAACTATGCAGTTTTTTGTTTTTTTTACGTGTTATTTCTTACATTAGTACCCCAGGTCATCTTAGGTTTCATTACATACAGTCGAGAAGAACTACTGAATATAAGATCAGCGTCAACTCACCATCAGTACGACCAAGAATATGTTTTCCGCGACGCGGATCCTGTGTTCTGCCTTACAAACAGGACAACGGAATGGATCGCATGCAGCGACCCAAGGAAACGACTCCGAAAAAGAGGGAAACGTAGCGGTCTTCTGGTCAGACTCCGAAAAAGGGCACATCGCGCACCACGTCCCAGCATTCTTCTTGCCAATGTCCAGTCTCTCGACAACAAGGTTGACGAAATCCGAGCAAGGGTGGCATTCCAGAGGGACATCAGAGACTGCAACGTTCGCTGCTTCACGGAAACATGGCTTACTGGGAAGACGCTATCCAGGGCGGTGCAGCCAACGGGTTTCTCCACGCATCGCGCCGACAGAAACAAACATCTTTCTGGTAAGAAGAGTGGCGGGGGTATGCCTCATGACTAACGAGACATGGTGTGATGAAGGAAACATACAGGAACTCAAATCCTTCTGTTCACCTGATTTAGAATTCCTCACAATCAAATGTAGACCACATTATCTTCCAAGAGAATTCTCTTCGATTATAATCACAGCCGTATATATCCCCCCCCAAGCAGACACATCGATGGCTCTGAACAAACTTTATTTAACTCTTTGCAAACTGGAAACCATTTATCCGGAGGCTGCATTCATTGTAGCTGGGGATTTTAACAAAGCTAATCTGAAAACAAGACTCCCTAAATTTTATCAGCATATCGATTGCGCAACCAGGGGTGGTAAAACCTTGGATCATTGTTACTCTAACTTCCGCGACGCATATAAGGCCCTGCCCCGCCCCCCTTTCGGGAAAGCTGACCACGACTCCATTTTGCTGATCCCTGCCTACAGGCAGAAGCTAAAACAAGTGGCTCCCACGCTGAGGTCTGTCCAACGCTAGTCAGACCAAGCTGACTCCACACTCCAAGACTGCTTCCATCACGTGGACTGGGACATGTTTCGTATTGCGTCAGATGGAAATATTGACGAATACGCTGATTCGGTGTGCGAGTTCATTAGAACCTGCGTCAAAGATGTCGTTCCCATAGCAACGATAAAAACATTCCCAAACCAGAAACCGTGGATTGATGGCAGCATTCGCGTGAAACTGAAAGCGCGAACCACTGCTTTTAATCAGGGCAAGGTGTCTGGTAACATGTCCGAATACAAACAGTGCAGCTATTCCTCCGCAAGGCTATTAAACAAGCTAAGTGTCAGTACAGAGACAAAGTGGAATCTCAATTCAATGGCTCAGACACAAGAGGCATGTGGCAGGGTCTACAGTCAATCACGGACTACAAGAAGAATCCCAGCCCAGTCACGGACCAGGATGTCTTGCTCCCAGGCAGACTAAATAACTTTTGCCCGCTTTGAGGACAATACAGTGCCACTGACACGGCCTGCAACGAAAACATGTGGTCTCTCCTTCACTGCAGCCGAGGTGAGTAAGACAATTAAACATGTTAACCCTCGCAAGGCTGCAGGCCCAGACGGCATCCCCAGCCGCGCCCTCAGAGCATGCGCAGACCAGCTGGCCGGTGTGTTTACGGACATATTCAATCAATCCCTATACCAGTCTGCTGTTCCCACATGCTTCAAGAGGGCCACCATTGTTCCTGTTCCCAAGAAAGCTAAGGTAACTGAGCTAAACGACTACCGCCCCGTAGCACTCACTTCCGTCATCATGAAGTGCTTTGAGAGACTAGTCAAGGACCATATCACCTCCACCCTACCTGACACCCTAGACCCACTCCAATTTGCTTACCGCCCAAATAGGTCCACAGACGATGCAATCTCAACCACACTGCACACTGCCCTAACCCACCTGGACAAGAGGAATACCTATGTGAGAATGCTGTTCATTGACTACAGCTCGGCATTCAACACCATAGTACCCTCCAAGCTCGTCATCAAGCTCAAGACCCTGGGTCTCGACCCCGCCCTGTGCAACTGGGTACTGGACTTCCTGACGGGCCGCCCCCAGGTGGTGAGGGTAGGCAACAACATCTCCTCCCCGCTGATCCTCAACACGGGGCCCCACAAGGGTGCGTTCTGAGCCCTCTCCTGTACTCCCTGTTCACCCACGACTGCGTGGCCACGCACGCCTCCAACTCAATCATCAAGTTTGCGGACGACACAACAGTGGTAGGCTTGATTACCAACAACGACGAGACGGCCTACAGGGAGGAGGTGAGGGCCCTCGGAGTGTGGTGTCAGGAAAATAACCTCACACTCAACGTCAACAAAACTAAGGAGATGATTGTGGACTTCAGGAAACAGCAGAGGGAACACCCCCCTATCCACATCGATGGAACAGTAGTGGAGAGGGTAGCTAGTTTTAAGTTCCTCGGCATACACATCACAGACAAACTGAATTGGTCCACTCACACTGACAGCGTCGTGAAGAAGGCGCAGTAGCGCCTATTCAACCTCAGGAGGCTGAAGAAATTCGGCTTGTCACCAAAAGCACTCACAAACTTCTACAGATGCACAATCGAGAGCATCCTGGCGGGCTGTATCACCGCCTGGTACGGCAACTGCTCCGCCCTCAACCGTAAGGCTCTCCAGAGGGTAGTGAGGACTGCACAATGTATCACCGGGGGCAAACTACCTGCCCTCCAGGACACCTACACCACCCGTTGTTACAGGAAGGCCATAAAGATCATCAAGGACATCAACCACCCGAACCACTGCCTGTTCACCCCGCTATCATCCAGAAGGCGAGGTCAGTACAGGTGCATCAAAGCTGGGACCGAGAGACTGAAAAACAGCTTCTATCTCAAGGCCATTAGACTGTTAAACAGCCACCACTAACATTGAGTGGCTGCTGCCAACATACTGTCATTGACACTGACCCAACTCCAGCCATTTTAATAATGGGAAATGATGTAAATATATCACTAGCCACTTTAAACAATGCTACCTTATATAATGTTACTTACCCTACATTATTCATCTCATATGCATATGTATATACTGTACTCTACATCATCGACTGCATCCTTATGTAATACATGTATCACTAGCCACTTTAACTATGCCACTTTGTTTACTTTGTCTACACACTCATCTCATATGTATATACTGTACTCGATACCATCTACTGTATGCTGCTCTGTACCATCACTCATTCATATATCCTTATGTACATATTCCTTATCCCCTTACACTGTGTATAAGACAGTAGTTTTGGAATTGTTAGTTAGATTACTTGTTGGTCATCACTGCATTGTCGGAACTAGAAGCACAAGCATTTCGCTACACTCGCATTAACATCTGCTAACCATGTGTATGTGACAAATAAAATTTGATTTGATTTTGATTTGTCTGCTTCCCACTGTTGTTACAGCTTCCACTGTCTGCTTCCCACTGTTGTTACAGCTTCCACTGTCTGCTTCTCACTGTTGTTACAGCTTCCACTGTCTGCTTCTCACTTCTCACT
>NW_026290564.1:42500-52500 GCF_023373465.1 Oncorhynchus keta
CATCAAAAGGTGGAGGTCAGAGCCCAGTGGCATCAAAAGGTGGAGGTCAAAGCATCAAAAGGTGGAGGTCAGAGCGTCAAAAGGTGGAGGTCAGAGCGTCAAAAGGTGGAGGTCAGAGCATCAAAAGGTGGAGGTCAGAGCGTCAAAAGGTGGAGGTCAGAGCATCAAAAGGTGGAGGTCAGAGCATCAAAAGGTGGAGGTCAGAGCATCAAAAGGTGGAGGTCAGAGCGTCAAAAGGTGGAGGTCAGAGCATCAAAAGGTGGAGGTCAGAGCATCAAAAGGTGGAGGTCAGAGTGTCAAAAGGTGGAGGTCAGAGCGTCAAAAGGTGGAGGTCAGAGCGTCAAAGGTGGAGGTCAGAGCATCAAAGGTGGAGGTCAGAGCGTCAAAGGTGGAGGTCAGAGCATCAAAAGGTGGAGGTCAGAGCATCAAAAGGTGGAGGTCAGAGCATCAAAAGGTGCTCTGCTCTCACACTGTACACAGGCAGGAACACACACGTAAACATTCTCTCTCGCACACACACACACACACACACACACACACACACACACACACACACACTCTCCTCCAGAAGCAGCAGTATTTAGCCCCGTCTGAACTGAACTGGTCTGAAAGACATAATAAATGTAATCCAATTTTAATATAGCTAAAGGTTACTGGCTGTACTTAACAAAGCAAGGACAGCATTCACTGCCTGGCAAGGACACAATGACCATGTATCCTACGACATCTCCCTCTCTCTCTCTCTCTCTCTCTCTCGCTCTCTCTCCCTCTCTCTCTCGCTCTCTCTCTCGCTCTCTCTCGCTCGCTCTCTCTCTCTCTCTCTCTCTCTCTGTCTCTCTGTCTCTCTCTCTCCCTCTCTGTCTGTCTCTCTGTCTGTCTCTCTGACTGTCTCTCTATCTCTTTCTCTCTCTCTCTCTCTCTCTGTCTCTCTCTCTCTCTCTCTCTCTCTCTCTCTCTCTCTCTCTCTGTCTCTCTCTCTCTCTCTCTCTCTCTCTCTGTTTCTCTACCTCTCTACTTATATCCCTCTCTACCTATATCCCTCTCTACCTATATCCCTCTCTACCTATATCCCTCTCTACCTATATCACTCTCTACCTATATCCCTCTCTACCTCTCTACCTATATCCCTCTCTACCTATATCCCTCTCTACCTATATCCCTCTCTACCTATATCACTCTCTACCACTCTACCTATATCCCTCTCTACCTCTCTACCTCTCTACCCCTCTACTTCTCTACCTCTCTACCTCTCTACCTATCCCTCTCTACCTCTCTACCTCTCTACCTCTCTACCTATATCCATCTCTACCTCTCTACCTATATCCCTCTCTACCCCTCTACCTCTCTACCTCTCTACCTATATCCATCTCTACCTCTCTACCTCTCTACCCCTCTACCTCTCTACCTCTCTACCCCTCTACCTCTCTACCTCTCTACCTCTCTACCTCTCTACCCCTCCACCCCTCTAACTCAGAGTTCCTCTGTCCAGTGTCTGTGTTCTGTTGCCCATCTTAATATTTTATTTTCATTGGCCAGTCTGAGATGTGGCTTTTTCTTTGCAACTCTGTCTAGAAGGCCAGCATCCCGGAGTCACCTCTTCACTGTTGACATTGAGACTGGGGTTTTGTGGGTACTTGTGAGGCATCTGTTTCTCCAACTAGACACACTAATGTACTTGTCCTCTTGCTCAGTTGTGCACCGGGGTCTCCCACTCCTCTTTCTGTTCTGTTTAGAGCCAGTTTGCTCTGTCCTGTGAAGGGAGTAGCTACACAGCGTTGTACGAGAGCTTCAGTTTCTTGGCAATTTCTCACATAGAATAGCCTTCATTTCTCAAAACAAGAATAGACCGATGAGTTTCAGAAGAAAGTTTTTGGTTTTTGGACATTTTTAGCCTGTAATCGAACCCACAAAATGCTGATGCTCCAGATACTCAACTAGTCTAAAGACGGCCAGTATTATTGCTTCTTTAATCAGGACAATTTTCAGCTGTGCAAACATAATTGCAAATGGGTTTTCTAATGATCAATTAGCCTTTTAAAATGATAAACTTGGATTAGCTAACACAACGTGCCATTGGAACACAGGAGTGATGGTTGCTGATAATGGGTCTCTGTTCGCCTATGTAGATATTCCATTAAAAATCAGCCGTTTCCAGCTGCAATAGTCATTTACAACATTAACAATGTCTACACTGTATTTCTGATCAATTTGATGTTATTTTAATATACAAAAACAGGGACATTTCTACGTGACCCCAAACTGTTGAATGGTAGTGTATGTATGTCCACAGAATACAACAGGATATACAGTTGAAGTCAGAGGTTTACATACACCTTAGCCAAATACATTTAAACATTTAAATTCCTGACATTTAATCCTAGTAAAAATGTTGCTGTCTTAGGTCAGTTAGGATTACCACTTTTTTTTAAGATTGTGAAATTTCAGAAGGGTGCACTATGTAGGGAATAGGGTGCACTATGTAGGGAATAGGGTGCACTATGTAGGGAATAGGTGCACTATGTAGGGATTAGGATGCACTATGTAGGGAATAGGGTGCACTATGTAGGGAATAGGGTGCACTATGTAGTGAATACGGTGCACTACGTAGGGAATAGGGTGCACTATGTAGGGAATAGGGTGCACTATGTAGGGAATAGGGGTGCACTATGTAGGGAATAGGATGCACTATGTAGGGAATAGGGTGCACTATGTAGGGAATAGGGTGCACTATGTAGGGAATAGGGTGCACTATGTAGGGAATAGGGTGCACTATGTAGGGAATAGGGTGCACTATGTAGGGAATAGGGTGCACTATGTAGGGAATAGGATGCACTATGTAGGGAATAGGGTGCACTACGTAGGGAATAGGTGCACTATGTAGGGAATAGGGTGCACTATGTAGGGAATAGGATGCACTATGTAGGGAATAGGGTGCACTATGTAGGGAATAGGGTGGACTATGTAGGGAATAGGGTGCACTATGTAGTGAATACGGTGCACTACGTAGGGAATAGGGTGCACTATGTAGGGAATAGGGTGCACTACGTAGGGAATAGGATGCACTATGTAGGGAATAGGATGCACTATGTAGGGAATAGGATGCACTATGTAGGGAATAGGGTGGACTATGTAGGGAATAGGGTGCACTATGTAGGGAATAGGGTGCACTATGTAGGGAATAGGGTGCACTATGTAGGGAATAGGGTGGACTATGTAGGGAATAGGGTGCACTATGTAGGGAATAGGGTGGACTATGTAGGGAATAGGGTGCACTATGTAGGGAATAGGATGCACTATGTAGGGAATAGGATGCACTATGTAGGGAATAGGGTGCACTATGTAGGGAATAGGGTGGACTATGTAGGGAATAGGGTGCACTATGTAGGGAATAGGGTGCACTATGTAGGGAATAGGGTGGACTATGTAGGGAATAGGTGCACTATGTAGTGAATACGGTGCACTACGTAGGGAATAGGGTGCACTATGTAGGGAATAGGATGCACTATGTAGGGAATAGGGTGCACTATGTAGGGAATAGGGTGGACTATGTAGGGAATAGGGTGCACTATGTAGGGAATAGGGTGCACTATGTAGGGAATAGGGTGGACTATGTAGGGAATAGGGTGCACTATGTAGTGAATACGGTGCACTACGTAGGGAATAGGGTGCACTATGTAGGGAATAGGGTGCACTATGTAGGGAATAGGGTGCACTATGTAGGGAATAGGGTGCACTATGTAGTGAATACGGTGCACTACGTAGGGAATAGGGTGCACTATGTAGGGAATAGGGTGCACTATGTAGGGAATAGGGTGCACTATGTAGGGAATAGGATGCACTATGTAGGGAATAGGGTGCACTATGTAGGGAATAGGGTGCACTATGTAGTGAATACGGTGCACTACGTAGGGAATAGGGTGCACTATGTAGGGAATAGGTGCACTATGTAGGGAATAGGGTGCACTATGTAGGGAATAGGGTGCACTATGTAGTGAATACGGTGCACTACGTAGGGAATAGGGTGCACTATGTAGGGAATAGGGTGCACTATGTAGGAATAGGGTGCACTATGTAGGGAATAGGATGCACTATGTAGGGAATAGGGTGCACTATGTAGGGAATAGGGTGGACTATGTAGGGAATAGGGTGCACTATGTAGTGAATACGGTGCACTACGTAGGGAATAGGGTGCACTATGTAGGGAATAGGGTGCACTATGTAGGGAATAGGGTGCACTATGTAGGGAATAGGGTGCACTATGTAGGGAATAGGGTGCACTATGTAGGAATAGGGTGGACTATGTAGGGAATAGGGTGCACTATGTAGTGAATACGGTGCACTACGTAGGGAATAGGATGCACTATGTAGGGAATAGGATGCACTATGTAGGGAATAGGGTGCACTATGTAGGGAATAGGGTGGACTATGTAGGGAATAGGGTGCACTATGTAGGGAATAGGGTGCACTATGTAGGGAATAGGGTGGACTATGTAGGGAATAGGGTGCACTATGTAGTGAATACGGTGCACTACGTAGGGAATAGGGTGCACTATGTAGGGAATAGGGTGCACTATGTAGGAATAGGGTGCACTATGTAGGGAATAGGGTGGACTATGTAGGGAATAGGGTGCACTATGTAGTGAATACGGTGCACTACGTAGGGAATAGGGTGCACTATGTAGGGAATAGGGTGCACTATGTAGGGAATAGGGTGCACTATGTAGGGAATAGGGTGGACTATGTAGGGAATAGGGTGCACTATGTAGTGAATACGGTGCACTATGTAGGGAATAGGGTGCACTATGTAGGGAATAGGGTGCACTATGTAGGGAATAGGGTGCACTATGTAGGGAATAGGGTGCCATTTGGGACTCACAGTACTCTGTACCCTTCATCAAGATCTAAACCAAACCCTGAATCCTGAATAAATGGACAAAAAAAAAATAGAGAGAGAAAATAGATGAAGTCTTTTGTCTTCTAAAGGTTTTCCCTCCCCTTCCTTCAGATCAGAAGAAACCTCCTACCAAGGCACTTGATTGCAGCGGACGTCCACTTTGGGATATTTCCTATTCCGTTTCATGTCAACAACCACCTGCGACTGCAATCACACAAAAAAACTCTGTGGGGGGAGGGGGTTGTTTTGTGTTGATAACAACAATCTGAAGTAGCGTTGGTTTTGTTGCGTATATATATGAGTAAGGAAGGAGTAAGTCCTAAACTGGGGGGTTGTTTTGTGTTGATAACAACAATCTGAAGTAGCGTTGGTTTTATTTGCGTATATATGAGTAAGGAAGGAGTAAGTCCTAAACTGGGGGGGGTTGTTTTGTGTTGATAACAACAATCTGAAGTAGCGTTGGTTTTGTTGCGTATATATATGAGTAAGGAAGGAGTAAGTCCTAAACTGGGGGGGTTGTTTTGTGTTGATAACAACAATCTGAAGTAGCGTTGGTTTTGTTGCGTATATATATGAGTAAGGAAGGAGTAAGTCCTAAATGGTGACCTAGTATTTTTCTTCCTGTAGGACCCTGGTCAGACATAGTGCACTATATAAGGAATAGGGCACCATTTAGGAGGTAGTATAGATTTTATCTTTGTTTAACTTGGCAAGTCAGTTAAGAACAAATTCTTATTTACAATGACGGCCCTAGGAACAATGGGTTAACTGCCTTGTTCAGGGGAACAATGGGTTAACTGCCTTGTTCAGGGGAACAATGGGTTAACTGCCTTGTTCAGGGGAACAGTGGGTTAACTGCCTTGTTCAGGGGAACAGTGGGTTAACTGCCTTATCCAGGGAACAATGGGTTAACTGCCTTGTTCAGGGAACAGTGGGTTAACTGCCTTGTTCAGGGAACAATGGGTTAACTGCCTTGTTCAGGGAACAGTGGGTTAACTGCCTTGTTCAGGGGAACAGTGGGTTAACTGCCTTGTTCAGGGGAACAGTGGGTTAACTGCCTTGTTCAGGGGAACAGTGGGTTAACTGCCTTGTTCAGGGAACAGTGGGTTAACTGCCTTGTTCAGGGAACAGTGGGTTAACTGCCTTGTTCAGGGAACAGTGGGTTAACTGCCTTGTTCAGGGGAACAGTGGGTTAACTGCCTTGTTCAGGGGAACAATGGGTTAACTGCCTTGTTCAGGGGAACAGTGGGTTAACTGCCTTGTTCAGGGGAACAGTGGGTTAACTGCCTTGTTCAGGGGCAGAACGACAGGTTTTTACCGTGTCAGCTCAGGGGATTTGAACTTGCAACCTTTCGGTTACTGGTCCAACGCTTTAACCACTAGGCTACCCTGCCGCCCCTCCACTCTAACCACTAGGCTACCCTGCCGCCCCTCCACTCTAACCACTAGGCTACGCTGCCGCCCCTCCCCTTTAACCACTAGGCTACGCTGCCGCCCCTCAACTCTAACCACTAGGCTACGCTGCCGCCCCTCCCCTTTAACCACTAGGCTACCCTGCCGCCCCTCCACTCTAACCACTAGGCTACGCTGCCGCCCCTCCACTCTAACCACTAGGCTACCGGCCGTCCCTCCACTCTAACCACTAGGCTACGCTGCCGCCCCTCCACTCTAACCACTAGGCTACCGGCCGTCCCTCCACTCTAACCACTAGGCTACCCTACCGCCCCTCCACTCTAACCACTAGGCTACGCTGCCGCCCCTCCACTCTAACCACTAGGCTACCGGCCGTCCCTCCACTCTAACCACTAGGCTACGCTGCCGCCCCTCCACTCTAGAGTCCAGTGTGTTGGGTAGAGTCCAGTGTGTTGGTAGAGTTCAGTGTGTGTTGGTAGAGTCCAGTGTGTTGGGTAGAGTCCAGTGTGGGGGTAGAGTTAACTTAGTTAACTTCCGGGTTGGAGCGAGCGGTCGCATCGGCACTTCGCTCCGCAGGTAGTATAACTTTTTCATTACATTTCATTACATGTCATTATAGTACAACGGTTTGATTTGTCTAATCTTAGCAATTTCTTCTTAGCTAGCTACATAGCCGTCTTTGTATCAAAGATAATTGCATAATTATCGTATTTCGTCGTCCTAACGTAGTCTTCACTGCTATTTGCCCAGCAGCTAGCCAGCTAGCCAGCTAGCAAACGCCCACCGATTAGCAGCACTGTAGTAACTCTTACACTCAACTGAACGACTTGATTAGTGTAGTGTTAGCTAGCTACATAGCTGTCTTTGCTGTCTTCGTATCCAAGATAATTGTGTAGTTTAGAGTGTGTAGTCTTAGAGTGATTATCTTATCTTAATTTACCGAGGTTAGCTAGCCAGCTATTTGTCGTCCTTAACGTAGGAGACTCTCTATGCTAGCTAGCCAACAGCTAGCCAACAACTAGCCAACAGCTAGCCGACAGCTAGCCAACAGCTAGCCAACGTCTACCGAATAGGACTCAACAACCCGGTCGCATTCACAGGTAGTATCCCATTTTCATTTCATTTCATTACAGTACAACGGTTTGATTTGTTTGATCGTAGCTAGCTACATAGCTAGCTACATAGCCGTCTTTGTATCAAAGATAATTGTGTAGTCTAGAGCGATTTTCTAGGTTAGCTAGCCAGCTATTGTCGTTCTTTTAACGCAACGTAACGTAAACAACACTGCTAGCTAGCCAGCTAGCCCCGAATAGCAGCACTGCAGAAACTATTACACTCAACGGAACGACTTGATTAGTGTAGTGTCAACAACGCAGCCACTGCCAGCTAGCCTACAAAGTCAACAAGGCAGCCACTGCCAGCTAGCCTACTTCAGCAGTACTGTATCATTTTAATCATTTTAGTCAATAAGATTCTTGCTACGTAAGCTTAACTTTCTGAACATTCGAGACGTGTAGTCCACTTGTCATTCCAATCTCCTTTGCATTAGCGTAGCCTCTTCTGTAGCCTGTCAACTATGTGTCCGTCTATCCCTGTTCTCTCCTCTCTGCACAGACCATACAAACGCTCCACACCGCGTGGCCGCGCCACCTAATCTGGTGGTCCCAGCGCACGACCCACGTGGAGTTCCAGGTCTCCGGTAGCCTCTGGAACTGCCAATCTGCGGCCAACAAGGCAGAGTTCATCTCAGCCTATGCCTCCTCCAGTCCCTCGACTTCTTGGCACTGACGGAAACATGGATCACCACAGACAACACTGCTACTCCTACTGCTCTCTCTTCGTCCGCCCACGTGTTCTCGCACACCCCGAGAGCTCCTGGTCAGCGGGGTGGTGGCACCGGGATCCTCATCTCTCCCAAGTGGTCATTCTCTCTTTCTCCCTTACCCATCTGTCTATCGCCTCCTTTGAATTCCATGCTGTAACAGTTACCAGCCCTTTCAAGCTTAACATCCTTATCATTTATCGCCCTCCAGGTTCCCTCGGAGAGTTCATCAATGAGCTTGATGCCTTGATAAGCTCCTTTCCTGAGGACGGCTCACCTCTCACAGTGCTGGGCGACTTTAACCTCCCCACGTCTACCTTTGACTCATTCCTCTCTGCCTCCTTCTTTCCACTCCTCTCCTCTTTTGACCTCACCCTCTCACCTTCCCCCTACTCACAAGGCAGGCAATACGCTCGACCTCATCTTTACTAGATGCTGTTCTTCCACTAACCTCATTGCAACTCCCCTCCAAGTCTCCGACCACTACCTTGTATCCTTTTCCCTCTCGCTCTCATCCAACACCTCCCACACTGCCCCTACTCGGATGGTATCGCGCCGTCCCAACCTTCGCTCTCTCTCCCCGCTACTCTCTCCTCTTCCATCCTATCATCTCTTCCCTCTGCTCAAACCTTCTCCAACCTATCTCCTGATTCTGCCTCCTCAACCCTCCTCTCCTCCCTTTCTGCATCCTTTGACTCTCTATGTCCCCTATCCTCCAGGCCAGCTCAGTCCTCCCCTCCCGCCCCGTGGCTCGACGACTCATTGCGAGCTCACAGAACAGGGCTCCGGGCAGCCGAGGCGGAAATGGAGGAAAACTCGCCTCCCTGCGGACCTGGCATCCTTTCACTCCCTCCTCTCTACATTTTCCTCCTCTGTCTCTGCTGCTAAAGCCATTTTCTACCACTCTAAATTCCAAGCATCTGCCTCTAACCCTAGGAAGCTCTTTGCCACCTTCCCCTCCCTCCTGAATCCTCCTCCCCCCCTCCCCCTCCTCCTCTCTGCAGATGACTTCGTCAACCATTTTGAAAAGAAGGTCGACGACATCCGATCCTCGTTTGCTAAGTCAAACGGCACCGCTGGTTCTGCTCACACTGCCCTACCCTGTGCTCTGACCTCTTTCTCCCCTCTCTCTCCAGATGAAATCTCGCGTCTTGTGACGGCCGGCCGCCCAACAACCTGCCCGCTTGACCCTATCCCCTCCTCTCTTCTCCAGACCATTTCCGGAGACCTTCTCCCTTACCTCACCTCGCTCATCAACTCATCCCTGACCGCTGGCTACGTCCCTTCCGTCTTCAAGAGAGCGAGAGTTGCACCCTTCTGAAAAACCTACACTCGATCCCTCCGATGTCAACAACTACAGACCAGTATCCCTTCTTTCTTTTCTCTCCAAAACTCTTGAACGTGCCGTCCTTGGCCAGTTCTCCCGCTATCTCTCTCTGAATGACCTTCTTGATCCAAATCAGTCAGCTTTCAAGACTAGTCATTCAACTGAGACTGCTCTTCTCTGTATCACGGAGGCGCTCCGCACTGCTAAAGCTAACTCTCTCTCCTCTGCTCTCATCCTTCTAGACCTATCGGCTGCCTTCGATACTGTGAACCATCAGATCCTCCTCTCCACCCTCTCCGGGTTGGGCATCTCCGGCGCGGCCCACGCTTGGATTGCGTCCTACCTGACAGGTCGCTCCTACCAGGTGGCGTGGCGAGAATCTGTCTCCTCACCATGCGCTCTCACCACTGGTGTCCCCCAGGGCTCTGTTCTAGGCCTTCTCCTATTCTCGCTATACACCAAGTCACTTGGCTCTGTCATAACCTCACATGGTCTCTCCTATCATTGCTATGCAGACGACACACAATTAATCTTCTCCTTTCCC
>NW_026290564.1:60000-68424 GCF_023373465.1 Oncorhynchus keta
CGTGACTTCTCCATTAATTTCTGGCTAACCCATCTGTATCTCAAAATGGCAAGAACACACACACACACACATACACACACACACTCACACATACACATACACATACACACAGACACACACAGAAAGACACAGACACACACAAACACACATTCACACACACAGACACACACACTCACACACACACACGCACACACACACACACACACACACACAAAGAGACTGTGTCTTCTAGAATAACCAACAGTAATGACATCACAAAGAGACTGTGTCTTCTAGAATAACCAACAGTAATGACATCACATAGAGACTGTGTTTCTAGAATAACCAACAGTAATGACATCACAAAGAGACTGTGTCTTCTAGAATAACCAACAGTAATGACATCACAAAGAGACTGTGTCTTCTAGAATAACCAACAGTAATGGCATCACAAAGAGACTGTGTCTTCTAGAATAACCAACAGTAATGACATCACAAAGAGACTGTGTCTTCTAGAATAACCAACAGTAATGACATCACAAAGAGACTGTGTCTTCTAGAACAACCAACAGTAATGACATCACAAAGAGACTGTGGATGCATCCCTAAAGGCATCCTGTTTTCTACAGGGGCTGATCAACAGCAGTGCACTGTGCAGGGAATAATGTGATATTTGGGACACAGAGTTTTTCTACTGGGGGTTTTTCATTTTGAAATACTCCCTTCAGTAGATTTGGCCCCTGCTGCTGTAGTCAGACTGGGTGAGGAAGGATTTTGGCCACTCATTACTGCTGTAGTCAGACTGGGTGAGGAAGGATTTTGGCCACTCATTACTGCTGTAGTCAGACTGGATGAGGAAATTTTGGCCACTCATTACTGCTGTAGTCAGACTGGGTGAGGAAGGATTTTGGCCACTCATTACTGCTGTAGTCAGACTGGGTGAGGAAGGATTTTGGCCACTCATTACTGCTGTAGTCAGACAGCCCCCTCATTACTGCTAGTCAGACTGATGAGGAAAGCTTTTGGCCACTCATTACTGCTGTAGTCAGACTGGGTGAGGAAGGATTTTGGCCCCTCATTACTGCTGTAGTCAGACTGGGTGAGGAAGGATTTTGGCCCCTCATTACTGCTGTAGTCAGACTGGATGAGAAAGCTTTTGGCCACTCATTACTGCTGTAGTCAGACTGGATGAGGAAAGCTTTTTGCCCCTCATTACTGCTGTAGTCAGACTGGATGAGAAAGCTTTTGGCCCTCATTACTGCTGTAGTCAGACTGGATGAGGAAAGCTTTTGGCCACTCATTACTGCTGTAGTCAGCCTGGATGAGGAAGGCTTTTTGGCCCCTCGTTACTGCTGTAGTCAGCCTGGGTGAGGAAGGCTTTTGGCCCCTCGTTACTGCTGTAGTCAGACTGGGTAAGGAAGGCTTTTGGCCCCTCGTTACTGCTGTAGTCAGACTGGGTAAGAGAGTTTCTCAGTAGAGTCTTTGGCCCCTCAGTAGAGTCTGCTGTAGTCAGGTAGAAGGAAGGCTTTTGGCCCTCGTTACTGCTGTAGTCAGACTGGGTGAGGAAGGATTTTGGCCACTCATTACTGCTGTAGTCAGACTGGGTGAGGAAGGATTTTGGCTCCTCATTACTGCTGTAGTCAGACTGGATGAGGAAAGCTTTGGCCCTCATTACTGCTGTAGTCAGACTGGGTGAGGAAGGCTTTTGGCCACTCATTACTGCTGTAGTCAGACTGGGTGAGGAAGGATTTTGGCCACTCATTACTGCTGTAGTCAGACTGGGTGAGGAAGGATTTTGGCCACTCATTACTACAGTAGTCATGACATCACATGCAGTTTCTCAGCCAAGTTTCTCAGTAGAGTTTCTCAGTAGAGTTTCTCAGTAGAGTCTCTCAGCCGAGATTCTCAGTAGAGTTTCTCAGTAGAGTCTCTCAGCCGAGTTTCTCAGTAGAGTCTCTCAGTAGAGTCTCTCAGTAGAGTTTCTCAGCCGAGTTTCTCAGTAGAGTTTCTCAGTAGAGTTTCTCAGTAGAGTCTCTCAGCAGAGTTTCTCAGTAGAGTTTCTCAGTAGAGTAGAGTTTCTCAGTAGAGTTTCTCAGTAGAGTTTCTCAGTAGAATTTCTTAGCAGAGTAGAGTTTCTCAGTAGGGTTTCTCAGCAGAGTTTCTCAGTAGAGTTTCTCAGTAGAGTTTCTCAGTAGAATTTCTCAGCAGAGTTTCTCAGTAGAGTTTCTCAGTAGAGTCTCTCAGTAGAGTTTCTCAGTAGAGTTTCTCAGTTGAGTTTCTCAGTAGAGTTTCTCAGTAGAGTCTCTCAGTAGAGTTTCTCAGTAGAGTCTATCAGTAGAGTTTCTCAGTAGAGTTTATCAGTAGAGTTTCTCAGTAGAGTTTCTCAGTAGAGTTTCTCAGTAGAGTCTATCAGTAGAGTTTCTCAGTAGAGTTTCTCAGTAGAGTTTCTCAGTAGAGTTTCTCAGCCGAGTTCCTCAGTAGAGTTTCTCAACAGAGTTTCTCAGTAGAGTTTCTCCGCAGAGTTTCTCAGTAGAGTTTCTCAGTAGAGTTTCTCAGTAGAGTTTCTCAGTAGAGTCTATCAGCAGAGTTTCTCAGTAGAGTCTATCAGTAGAGTTTCTCAGTAGAGTTTCTCAGCCGAGTTTCTCAGTAGAGTTTCTCAGTAGAGTTTCTCAGTAGAGTTTCTCAGCAGAGTTTCTCAGTAGAGTTTCTCAGTGGAGTTTCTCAGCAGAGTTTCTCAGTAGAGTTTCTCAGTGGAGTTTCTCAGCAGAGTTTCTCAGCAGAGTTTCTCAGCAGAGTTTCTCAGTAGGCAGTCTGTTTACAAAGCATTGATTTGAGTAACTAAGTCCTATGTGAATTCTTTGGGTTTCGTAAGGGAAGGATGGTGGAATCACAGCGAGAACCTGGTTCAAAGGTCATCATTTGGACTGAACTTGTTCGGTTGGTGTTCGACTTCTCTTTGGGTCATCAGAATTTATTGGTTCTGATAAGGCAATACGTATGTGACGCATGACCCATTTAGGACATGTTGATTATCTCTGTACCTGTCTATATCTTCTCTCTCTCCATGTTGATGATCATCTCTGTACCTGTCAATACCTAATCATCTCTGTACCTGGACCCTATTCCATTATTTAGTGCCCTACTTTAGACCCTATTCCATATTTTAGTGCCCTACTTTAGACCCTATTCCATTATTTTGCACTACGTTGCCCTACTTTAGACCCTATTCCATTTTTTGGTGCCCTACTTTAGACCCTATTCCATATTTTAGTGCCCTATTAGACCCTATTATTTTAGTGCCCTACTTTAGACCCTATTCCATATTTTAGTGCACTACTTTAGACCCTATTCCATTTTTTGGTGCACTACTTTAGACCCTATTCCATTATTTAGTGCCCTACTTTAGACCCTATTTCATTATTTAGTGCACTACTTTAGACCCTATTCCATTTTTTGGTGCACTACTTTAGACCCTATTCCATTTTTTGGTGCACTACTTTAAACCCTATTCCATTATTTAGTGCACTACTTTAGACCCTTTTCCCTTTTTTCGTCCGCTACTTTTAACTTGAGGCGCTGCTCAAAAGTATTGCACTATATAGGGAATAGGGAGCCCTTTTGGGAGGTATCCTGTGAGTGGTTCACCCCCCCCTCTCAGCTGCTCTAGCTCAGCCTATTAGACAGCACTTAGCCTCAGGGGTAGGGGGGACCAACTGAACAGGGGAAAGGCTTGACTGTACCCTGCACCTTTCAAGAACATTTTAACAACTCTGCTACCCTACCTCTACTCTGTTGAGGGCTGTTACCATGTCAACTGTTAGCTGGAGAGAAAAGAGAGGGAGAGAGAATAAATACAAAGAGGAAAATAGAGGGTTATTAATGAAAAGAGAAAAAGAATGAGAGATAGACACTGAGAGAGAGAGAGAGAGAACGAGAGAGAGAGAGAGAGACAAAGAGACAGAGAGAGCGAAGAGAGAGGGAGAGAGAGACAGAGACAGAGAGAGAGAGATAAAAAGGGGGAGATAGGAACAGAGAGAGAGAGAGAGATAGACAAGAGAGACAGAGAGAGCGAGAGAGAGAGGAGAGAGAGAGAGAGACAAAGAGACCGAGAGAGAGATAGACAGAGAGAGAGAGAGAGATTAAAAGGGGGAGATAGGAACTGAAAGAGAGAGACAAAGAGAGAGAGAGAGAGACAGCGAGAGAGAGAGAGAGAGAGAGAGACAAAGAGACCGAGAGAGACAGAGGAGATAGGAACTGAGAAGAGAGAGACAAAGAAAGAGACAGAGAGAGAGAGATTAAAAGGAGATAGAACAGAGAGAGAGAGAGAGAGAGAGAGAGAGAAAGAGAGGAGTGAGATAGGAAGACAGAGAGAGAGACATATGAGAGAGAGAGTGGAGAAGGGAGAGAGAGAGAGAGAGACATCTGAGTGAGAGAGAGAGAGAGAGACAGAGAGGAGAGATGAAAAAGCGATTACTGAAAGAGAAGAATATATTATTATGATTGAATAAATGAATAACGAGCTCAGTCATTTTAAAGTCATCTGACGCTCTAAAAGGATTGGGGAGGATCCACGGCACATCTGTCTCAATGCTACATCCTTACACTGAGGGGAAGATGGAGGGGGTTGGTGTGTGTGTGTGTGTGTGTGTGTGTGTGTGTGTGTAGTGTGTGTGTGTGTGTGTGTGTGTGTGTGTGTGTGTGTGTGTGTGTGTGTGAAAATGTATTGTGTGTGTGTGTGTGTGTGTGTAAAGTCATCTGTGTGTGTTGGGGGATCCAGAGTGTCTCAATGTGTGTTGGGGGGGAGGTTGTGTGTGTGTTGGGGAGGGTGTGTGTGTGTGTGTGTGTGTGTGTGTGTGTGTGTGTGTGTGTGTGTGTGTGTGTGTGTGTGTGTGTGCGTGCGTGCGTGCGTGCGTGCGTGCGTGTGTGCGTGTGTGTGTGTTGGGGATGGGTGTGTGGATGATACAGTGAGAAGGGGATGTACTGCGGCTTGGAACACTGATAAAATGGCAAAAAATACTCAAAACGTCAATCCCTGTTCCTCTCCTGTTCCTCTCCCTGTTCCTCTCCTGTTCCAGTTCCTCTCCCTGTTCCTCTCCCTGTTCCTCTCCCTGTTCCTCTCCCTGTTCCTCTTCCTGGTCCTCTCCCTGTTCCTCTTCCTGTTCCTCTCCCTTTTCCTCTTCCTGTTTCTCTCCTGTTCCACTCCCTGTTCCTCTCCCTGTTCCTCTCCCTGTTCCTCTCCATGTTCCTCTCCCTGTTCCTCCTCCTGTTTCACTTCCTGTTCCTCTCCCTGTTCCTCTCCCTGTTTCACTTCCTGTTCCTCTCCCTGTTCCTCTCCCTGTTCCACTCCCTGTTCCTCTTCCTGTTCCTCTCCCTTTTCCTCTTCCTGTTTCTCTCCCTGTTCCACTCCTGTTCCTTTTCCTGTTCCTCTCCCTGTACCTCTCGCTGTTCCACTCACTGTTCCTCTCCCTGTTCCTCTCCCTGTTCCTCTTCATGTTCCTCTCCCTGTTCCTCTCCCTGTTCCTCCTCCTGTTTCACTTCCTGTTCCTCTCCCTGTTCCTCTCCCTGTTACACTCCCTGTTCCTCTTCCTGTTCCTCTCCCTTTTCCTCTTCCTGTTTCTCTCCCTGTTCCTCTCCCTGTTCCTCTCCCTGTTCCTCCCTCCCTGTTTCACTTCCTGTTCCTCTCCCTGTTCCTCTCCCTGTTCCACTCCCTGTTCCTCTTCCTGTTCCTCTCCCTTTTCCTCTTCCTGTTTCTCTCCCTGTTCCTCTTCCTGTTTCTCTCCCTGTTCCTCTTCCTGTTCCTCTCCCTGTTCCTCTCCCTGTGCCTCTTCCTGTTCTCTCCTAAGTGACTTCACATTCATCAATGGAGGAAAATGTGAAATTAAATCCTGACAACTTGCTAAATAAAGGAGAGAATAAAGACCATTTACAAGGTTATAAAAAAGCCCTCGATTTTGCCATATAAAACATGATAAAAACCAGAGGAGAGAATTGACACTAGGATTCCATCCTAAATGACATCCTATTTCCCTTTAAAGGGCACTACTGTAGGGAATAGGGTGCCATTCTGGTCTAAAGAAGTGCACTATGTAGGGAATAGGGTGCCATTCTGGTCTAAATAAGTGCACTACTGTAGGGAATAGGGTGCCATTCTGGTCTAAAGAAGTGCACTATGTAGGGAATAGGGTGCCATTCTGGTCTAAAGAAGTGCACTACTGTAGGGAATAGGGTGCCATTCTGGTCTAAAGAAGTGCACTATGTAGGGAATAGGGTGCCATCTGCTCTAAAAAGTACACTATGTAGGGAATAGGGTGCCGTGCTGGTCTAAAGAAGTGCACTACCGTAGGGAATAGGTGCCATGCTGGTCTAAAGAAGTGCACTACTGTAGGGAATAGGGTGACATGCTGGTCTAAAGAAGTGCACTATGTAGGGAATAGGGTGCCATGCTGCTCTAAAGAAGTGCACTACTGTAGGAAATAGGGTGCCATTCTGCTCTAAAGAAGTGCACTATGTAGGGAATAGGGTGCCGTGCTGGTCTAAAGAAGTGCACTATGTAGGGAATAGGGTGCCATGCTGCTCTAAAGAAGTACACTATTTTTATTTATTTTATTTCACTACTTTATTTAACCAGGTAGGCATTCAGTTGAGAACAGGTTCTCATTTAGGGCATACTGCGACCTGGCCAAGATAAAGCATAGCAGTGTGAACAGACAACACAGAGTTACACATGAAGTAAACAATTAACAAGTGCCAATAACACAGAGAAAAATGTAGGAGTCTATATACAATGTGTGCAAAAGGCATGAGGAGGTAGGCTCTAAATAATTACAATTTTGCAGATTAACACTGGAGTGATAAATGATCAGATGATCATGTACAGGTAGAGATGCCATTCAGGTGTGCAAAGAGCAGAAAAGGTAAATAAAGAAAAACTGTGGGGATGAGGGTAGGTGAAAATGGGTGGGCTATTTACCTATAGACTATTTGCAGCTGCAGCGATTCAGGTTAGCTGCTCGGATAGGTGATGTTTGAAGTTGGAATAGGGGAGATAAAAAGTCTCAACTTCAGCGATTTTGCAATTCGTTCCAGTCACAGGAAGCAGAGTACTGGAACGTCTAAAGGCGGCACAATGTAGGGTGTTGGCTTTAGGGATGATCAATGAGATACACCTGCTGGAAAGCGTGCTACGGATGGGTGTTGCCATCGTGACCAGTGAGCTGAGATAAGGGTGCCATGCTTTACCTAGCATGGACTTGTAGATGACCTGGAGCCAGTGGGTCTGGCGAAGCGAATATGTAGGAATAGGGCCAGCCGACTAAAGAGCAGTGGTGGGTGGTATAAGGTGCTTTAGTGACAAAGGGGATGGCACTGTGATAAACTGCATCCAGTTTGCTGAGTGCCAGTGTTGGAAGCAATTTTGTAGATGACATCGCCGAAGTGCAGGATGTAGGATAGTCAGTTTTATTAGGGTACAGCTTGGAATAGGTGCCATGTGAAGAAGGCTTTGTTGCGGAATTGAGGGTGCCGATTCTTGATTTGATTTAGGAATTGGAGATGTTTGATATGGGTCTGAAGGAGAGTTTGCAGTCTAGCCAGACACCTAGGTACTTATAGGTGTCCACTAAATATTCACTAGGTAGGAACCATCCATTCGGTCTAAAGGGGAGTGCACTATGTAGGGAATAGGTGCCGTGCTGGTCTAAAGAAGTGCACTATGTAGGAATAGGATGCCGTGCTGGTCTAAAAGAAGTGCACTATGTAGGGAATAGGGTGCCATGCTGGTCTAAAGAAGTGCACTATGTAGGGAATAGGGTGCCATGCTGCTCTAAAGAAGTGCACTATGTAGAATAGGGTGCCATGCTGCTCTAAAGAAGTGCACTATGTAGGGAATAGGGTGCCATGCTGGTCTAAAGAAGTGCACTATGTAGGGAATAGGTGCCATGCTGCTCTAAAGAAGTGCACTATGTAGGAATAGGTGCCATGCTGCTCTAAAGAAGTGCACTATATAGGGAATAGGGTGCCATTCTGCTCTAAAGAAGTGCACTATGTAGGGAATAGGAGGGTTTCATTGTGGATTTACGTGGATGTAGACAATTTTTTTTAAGCAGGGAAAATGTACCAGCGAAGAAGACAACGGGGGACATTCTGTATTGCCGTGTTCAGGGGAAAACCTCCCAGTGTTCTGGTACAAGGAGGCTAATAACAAAGAAGAAGAAGAAGACAACGGGGACATTCTGTATTGCCGTGTTCAGGGGGAAAACCTCCCAGTGTTCTGGTACAAGGAGGCTAATAACAAGGAAGAAGAAGAAGACAACGGAGACATTCTGTATTGCCGTGTTCAGGAGGAAAACCTCCCAGTGTTCTGGTACAAGGAGGCTAATAACAAAGAAGAAGAAGAAGACAACGGAGACATTCTGTATTGCCGTGTTCAGGAGGAAAACCTCCCAG
>NW_026290565.1:0-1567 GCF_023373465.1 Oncorhynchus keta
ATACAATGTGCAAAAGGCATGAGGAGGTAGGCTACAATACAATTTTGCAGATTAACACTGAGTGATAAATGATCAGATGGGCATGTACAGGTAGAGATATTGGTGTGCAAAAGAGCAGAAAAGTAAATAAATAAAAACAGTATAAAAACAGTATGGGAATGAGGTAGGTGAAAAAGGGTGAGCTATTTACCTATAGACTATGTACAGCTGCAGCGATCGGTTAGCTGCTCGGATAGCTGATGTTTGAAGTTGGTGAGGGAGATAAAAGTCTCCAACTTCAGCGATTTTTGCAATCTCGTTCCAGTCACAGGCAGAGTACTGAACGAAAGGCGGCCAAATGAGGTGTTGGCTTTAGGGATGATCAGTGAGATACACCTGCTGGAGCGCGTGCTACGGATGGGTGTTGCCATCGTGACCAGTGAACTGAGATAAGGCGGAGCTTTACCTAGCATGGACTTGTAGATGACCTGAGCCAGTGGGTCTGGCGACGAATATGTAGTGAGGGCCAGCCGACTAGAGCATACAAGTCGCAGTGGTGGGTGGTATAAGGTGCTTTAGTGACAAAACGGATGGCACTGTGATAGACTGCATCCAGTTTGCTGAGTAGAGTGTTGGAAGCCATTTTGTAGATGACATCGCTGAAGTCGAGGATCGGTAGGATAGTCAGTTTACTAGGGTAAGCTTGGCAGCGTGAGTGAAGGAGGCTTTGTTGCGGAATAGAAAGCCGACTCTGGATTTGATTTTGATTGGAGATGTTTGATGTGAGTCTGGAAGGAGAGTTTGCAGTCTAGCCAGACACCTAGGTACTTATAGATGTCCACATATTCAAGGTTGGAACCATCCAGGTGGTGATGCTAGTCGGGCATGCGGGTGCAGGCAGCGATCGGTTGAAAAGCATGCATTTGGTTTTACTCTCGTTTAAGAGCAGTTGGAGGCCACGGAAGGAGTGCTGTATGGCATTGAAGCTCGTTTGGAGGTTTGATAGCACAGTGTCCAATGACGGGCCGAAAGTATATAGAATGGTGTCGTCTGCGAGAGGTGGATCAGGGAATCGCCCGCAGCAAGAGCAACATCATTGATATATACAGAGAAAAGAGTCGGCCCGAGAATTGAACCCTGTGGCACCCCATAGAGACTGCCAGAGGACCGGACAGCATGCCCTCTGATTTGACACACTGAACTCTGTCTGCAAAGTAATTGGTGAACCAGGCAAGGCAGTCATCCGAAAACCGAGGCTGTTGAGTCTGCCGATAAGAATATGGTGATTGACAGAGTCGAAAGCCTTGGCGAGGTCGATGAAGACGGCTGCACAGTACTGTCTTTTATCGATGGCGGTTATGATATCATTTAGTACCTGAGTGTGGCTGAGGTGCACCCGTGACCGGCTCGGAAACCAGATTGCACAGCGGAGAAGGTACGGTGATTCGAGATGGTCAGTGACCTGTTTGTTGACTTGCCAAGACCTTAGATAGGCAGGGCAGGATGGATATAGGTCTGTAGCAGTTTTGGTCCAGGGTGTCTCCCTTTGAAGAGGGGGGATGACTGCGGCAGCTTTCAATCCTTGGGG
>NW_026290566.1:0-30981 GCF_023373465.1 Oncorhynchus keta
TATTTGAGTACAGACCCCGCCCCCCAAAATACTACTTTTAAAACTGTTTGAATACAGATCCCGCCCCCCAAAATACTGCTTTTTAAAACTGTTTGAATACAGACCCCGCCCCCCAAAATACTAATTTTTAAAACTGTTTGAATACAGACCCCGCCCCCCAAAATACTACTTTTTAAAACTGTTTGAATACAGATCCCCCGAAAATACTACTTTTTAAAACTATACTATCACTTTACAAATTAGCTCGACTAACCTGTACCCCTGCACGTTGACTCGGTACCGGTACTCTCTGTTTATAGCCTCGTTATTGTTATGTCATTTTCTTGTGTTACTTTTTGATTAGATTTTATTACTTTAGTTTATCTTGTAAATACTTTCTTCACTCTATTTATTGAACTGTATCGTTGGTTAAAGGGTTTGTAAAGTAAGCATTTCACGTTAAGTATTCAACTAAAATTTGATTTGAATATCAGCCTAATGAATTAAAACAATGGCATCATGTCAAAATGAACGCTGTGGTACATTTTAAAGTCGACGTAGTGTGATGTTATTTTTAACACTTTCCTTTCCCCTTCACAGAGAGGTGGACCTCTATACGGGATACACCACGCGGAACATCCTATGCATGCCCATCGTTTCCAGGGGACCGTGATAGGAGTCGTACAGATGGTTAACAAGCTGAGTGGAAGTGCCTTCACCAAAACAGACGAGAACAACTTCAAGATGTTCGCCGTCTTCTGTGCTCTAGCCTTACACTGTGCCAACGTCAGTGTTTTGTCTCTTTTAATATATATATTTATTTTTAAATCAAAATGTATTTTATTTTGTGTCTGAAAGAAAAACAAGCCACATACACGACATTCAGGATACAGTATACAAATCATCGGAGAGTTTCTCTTTCCATTAAAATCAGCGATTCTCAACTCTGTACTACACGGTTAACCGACGCCATTTATCAATATTAGACAAAGTAAAAACTTGGAGAGAGATGTGTGGTTTTGTGTGATTGTGGTTCTGTAGCTCAGTTGGTAGAGCATGGCGCTTGTAAAGCCAGGGTAGTGGGTTCGATTCCCAGGACCACCCATACGTAAAATGTATGCACACATGACTGTAAGTCGCTTTGGATAAAAGCGTCTGCGAAATGGCATATATTATTATTATTATTATATTATAGATGTGGAAAATCATGACTAAAGCTGAACTATTGAGTTGTGTGTCCCTGAGACGTTGTTAAACCTCTGGAGTAGGACAGCCAGGCTGTAGCCACACTGACGCCAAACCTCTGGGGTAGGTCAGCCAGGCTGTAGCCACACTGACACCAAACCTCTGGGAGTAGGACAGCCAGGCTGTAGCCACACTGACGCCTAAAGCCGCTGGGGTAGGACAGCCAGGCTGTAGCCACACTGGAGCCCGATCCTCTGGGGTAGGACAGCCAGGCTGTAGCCACACTGAAGCCGGTCCTCTGGGGTAGGACAGCCAGGCTGTAGCCACACTGAAGCCGATCCTCTGGGGTAGGACAGCCAGGCTGTAGCCACACTGACACCAAACCTCTGGAGTAGGACAGCCAGGCTGTAGCCACACTGACACCAAACCTCTGGAGTAGGACAGCCAGGCTGTAGCCACACTGACACCAATCCTCTGGGGTAGGTCAGGCCAGGCTGTAGCCACACTGACACCAAACCTCTGGGGTAGGACAGCCAGGCTGTAGCCACACTGACACCAATCCTCAGGGGTAGGTCAGCCAGGCTGTAGCCACACTGACACCAAACCTCTGGTGTAGGACAGCCAGGCTGTAGCCACACTGACACCAATCCTCTGGGGGTAGGACAGCCAGGCTGTAGCCACACTGACACCAATCCTCTGGGGTGAGGACAGCCAGGCTGTAGCCACACTGACACCAGTCCTCTGGGGTAGGACAGCCAGGCTGTAGCCACACTGACACCAAACCTCTGGGAGTAGGACCAGGCTGGGGCGAGTCAGGAAAGGCGGAGAGAGGGAGGGTGGAGGGTGAGAGAGGAGGAATGATGGAAAGAGGAAGAAGGAAGAGAGAGAGAGACTGAGAGACTGAGAGGAGAGACGCGAGGGAGAGATGGGGGAGGAGGAGAGACAGAGGGAGAAAGAGAGGAGAGGAGAGAAAGAGAGAGTAGAGACTGAGGGGAGGGAGAGATGGGAGAGAGGAGAGGACAGGGGAGAGACTGAGGGGAGGAGAGGAGAAAGAGAGGTGAGATACTGAGGAGAGGAGAGATGGGAGGAAGAGAGCGGAGGGCAGAGAGACTGAGGGGGAAAGGAGATGAGAGTGACTGAGGGGAGGATGAGGACAGGGGGGAAAAGGAGAGGGAGAGAGACTGAGGGGAGGATGAGGACAGGGGGAAAGGAGAGGGAGAGAGAGTCTTTGGTGCCAAGGACAGGGGAACGATATGGTCTGTCTCACGGTCTGTCTCCTGTCTGTTCACATGTTCTCATCTGCTTGTCTTTCTGTCTCTGTCTGTCCAGATGTACCACCGGATCAGGCACTCTGAGTGTATCTACAGGGTAACCATGGAGAAGTTGTCCTATCACAGTATCTGTACTTCAGAGGAGTGGAAGACCCTCACACAGCTGGACCTTCCTACACCCCTATACAAAGAGATAGAACTGTGAGTGTCTAACCATAAGGTCCCTATACAAAGAGATAGAACTGTGAGTGTCTAGCCATAACACCCCTATACAAAGAGATATAACTGTGAGTGTCTAACCATAAGGCCCCTATACAAAGAGATATAACCTGTAGAGTGCCCTAAGACAGACAGACAGACAGACAGACAGACAGACAGACAGACAGACAGACAGACAGAACAGACAGACGGACGGACGCGGGAGAATGGTCAGGAAGGGGTGTGTCTGTGTGTGTGTGTGTGTGTGTGTGTGTGTGTGTGTGTGTGTGTGTGTGTGTGGTGTGTGTGTGTGTGTGTGTGTGTGTGTGTGTGTGTGTGTGTGTGTGTGTGTGTGTGTGTGTGTGTGTGTGTGTGTGTGTGTGTGTGTGTGTTCGTGTGTATGTGTGTGTCTGTGTGTGTCTGTGCGTGTTTCGGCCCTGCAAGATCTACAGCTGTTGTCTGTATCTATCTCTTTCTTCACATAAACACACACACACAAATGCATGCATGCATGCACACACTCACACACACACTCTCTCTCACACACACACACCCTGTTACACCACACACTGCAGCCGATGATAATCTAAGATGCTCCCTCTCTTCTCTCCCTCCTCTCCCCTACCCTGTCTCTCCTTCCTACCTCTCTCTCCCTCCCTACCCTGTCTCTCCTTCCCCACCCTCTCTCCCTCCTGCCCCTGTCTCCTCCCTACCCTCTTTCCCTCCTATCCTCTCTCCCTCCTCTCCTCATACCCTCTCTCCCTCCTACCCTGTCTCTCCCTATCCTACTCTCCCTCCTCCTCCCTCATACCCTCTCTCCCTCCTCACCCTGTCTCTCCCCCTACCCTCTCTCCTCTCCTACCCTGTCTCCTCCCCTACCCTCTCTCCCTCCTACCCTGCTCTCTCCTTCCCTACCCTTCTCTCCCCCTACCCTGTCTCTCCTTCCTACCCTCTCTCCCCCTACCCTGTCTCTCCTTCCTACCCTCTCTCCCTCCCTACCCTGTCTCTCCCCCTACCCTGTCTCTCTTTCCTACCCTCTCTCCCCCTACCCTGTCTCTCCTTCCTACCTCTCTCCCCCTACCCTGTCTCTCCTTCCCACCCTCTCTCCCTCCTACCCTGTCTCTCCCCCTACCCTCTTTCCCTCCTATCCTCTCTCCCTCCTCTCCCTCATACGCTCTCTCCCTCCTACCCTGTCTCTCCTATCCTCTCTCCCTCCTCTCCCTCCTTACCCTCTCTCCCTCCTACCCTGTCTCTCCCCCTACCCTCTCTCCCTCCTACCCTGTCTCTCCCCCTGCCCCTCTCTCCCTCCTGCCCTGTCTCTCCTTCTCCTGCCCTCTCTCCCCCTACCCTGTCTCTCCTTCCTACCCTCTCTCCCCCTACCCTGTCTCTCGTTCCTGCACCCTCTCTCCCTCCTACCCTGTCTCTCCCCTACCCTGTCTCTCTTTCCTACCCTCCTCTCCCCCCTACCCTGTCTCTCCTTCCCTGCCTCTCTCCCTCCTACCCTGTCTCTCCCCTACCCTCTCTCTCCTCCTACCCTGTCTCTCCTTCCTACCCTCTCTCCCCCTACCCTGTCTCTCCTTCCTACCCTCTCTCCCCCTACCCTGTCTCTCCTTCCTACCCTCTCTCCCTCCTACCACTGTCTCTCCCCTACCCTGTCTCTCTTTCCTGCCCTCTCTCCCCCCTACCCTGTCTCTCCTTCCTACCCTCTCTCCCTCCTACCCTGTCTCTCCCCCTACCCATGTCTCTCCTTCCTACCCTCTCTCCCTCCCTTTCTCCAGGTTTCATTTTGACATTAGTCAGTTTGAGGAGCTGTGGCCGGCTGTCTTTGTATCCACATGGTCCACAACTCATGTGGAGAGACCAGGTACGTATGTGTCCTCTGGGACATTTACAGCTGCTTGTCATCAGGGAAATTAACTGAGCCATATATACCCATAGACTCTAAGATAAATTAACTGAGTCATATATACCCATAGACTCTAAGATAAATTAACTGAGTCATATATACCCATAGACTCTAAGATAAATTAACTGAGTCATATATACCCATAGACTCTAAGATAAATTAACTGAGTCATATATACCCATAGACTCTAAGATAAATTAACTGAGTCATATATACCCATAGACTCTAAGATAAATTAACTGAGTCATATATACCCATAGACTCTAAGATAAATTAACTGAGCCATATATACCCATAGACTCTAAGATAAATTAACTGAGTCATATATACCCATAGACTCTAAGATAAATTAACTGAGTCATATATACCCATAGACTCTAAGATAAATTAACTGAGCCATATACCCATAGACTCTAAGATAAATAACTGAGCCATATATACCCAGACTCTAAGATAAATTAACTAGGTCATATATGCCATAGACTCTAAGATAAATTAACTGAGCCATATACCCATAGACTCTAAGATAAATTAACTGAGCCATATATACCCATAGACTCTAAGATAAATTAACTGAGCCATATATACCCATAGACTCTAAGATAAATTAACTGAGTCATATATACCCATAGACTCTAAGATAAATTAACTGAGCCATATATACCCATAGACTCTAAGATAAATTAACTGAGTCATATACCCATAGACTCTAAGATAAATTAACTGAGTCATATATACCCATAGACTCTAAGATAAATTAACTGAGTCATATATACCCATAGACTCTAAGATAAATTAACTGAGTCATATATACCCATAGACTCTAAGATAAATTAACTGAGTCATATATACCCATAGACTCTAAGATAAATTAACTGAGTCATATATACCCATAGACTCTAAGATAAATTAACTGAGTCATATATACCCATAGACTCTAAGATAAATTAACTGAGTCAAATATACCCATAGACTCTAAGATAAATTAACTGAACATATACACCCCATAGTCATATATACCCATAGACTCTAAGATAAATTAACTGAGTCATATATGCCCATAGACTCTAAGATAAATTAACTGAGTCTTTATAGACTCTCAGATAATACCCATAGACTCTAAGATAAATTAACTGAGTCATATATACCCATAGACTCTACAGATAAATTAACTGAGCCATATATACCCATAGACTCTAAGATAAATTAACTGAGTCATATATACCCATAGACTCTAAGATTAAAATTAACTGAGCCATATATACCCATAGACTCTAAGATAAATTAACTGAGTCATATATACCCATAGACTCTAAGATAAATTAACTGAGCCATATATACCCATAGACTCTAAGATAAATTAAACTGACTCTAAGTCATATATACCCATAGACTCTAAGATAAAATTAACTGAGTCATATATACCCATAGACTCTAAGATAAATTAACTGAGTCATATATACCCATAGACTCTAAGATAAATTAACTGAATTCATATATGCCCGACTCAAGATAAATATACCCATAGACTCTAAGATAAATTAACTGAGTCATATATACCCATAGACTCTAAGATAAATTAACTGAGTCATATATACCCATAGACTCTAAGATAAATTAACTGAGTCATATATACCCATAGACTCTAAGATAAATTAACTGAGTCATATATACCCATAGACTCTAAGATAAATTAACTGAGTCATATATACCCATAGACTCTAAGATAAATTAACTGAGTCATATATACCCATAGACTCTAAGATAAATTAACTGAGTCATATATACCCATAGACTCTAAGATAAATTAACTGAGTCATATATACCCATAGACTCTAAGATAAATTAACTGAGTCATATATACCCATAGACTCTAAGATAAATTAACTGAGTCATATATACCCATAGACTCTAAGATAAATTAACTGAGCCATATATACCCATAGACTCTAAGATAAATTAACTGAGTCATATATACCCATAGACTCTAAGATAAATTAACTGAGTCATATATACCCATAGACTCTAAGATAAATTAACTGAGTCATATATACCCATAGACTCTAAGATAAATTAACTGAGTCATATATACCCATAGACTCTAAGATAAATTAACTGAGCCATATATACCCATAGACTCTAAGATAAATTAACTGAGTCATATATACCCATAGACTCTAAGATAAATTAACTGAGTCATATATACCCATAGACTCTAAGATAAATTAACTGAGTCATATATACCCATAGACTCTAAGATAAATTAACTGAGTCATATATACCCATAGACTCTAAGATAAATTAACTGAGTCATATATACCCATAGACTCTAAGATAAATTAACTGAGCCATATATACCCATAGACTCTAAGATAAATTAACTGAGCCATATATACCCATAGACTCTAAGATAAATTAACTGAGTCATATATACCCATAGACTCTAAGATAAATTAACTGAGCCATATATACCCATAGACTCTAAGATAAATTAACTGAGCCATATATACCCATAGACTCTAAGATAAATTAACTGAGTCATATATACTTATAGACTCTAGATAATTAACTGAGCCATATATGCCCATGAACTCTAAGATGATTAACTGAGCCATGCCATACATAGACTCTAAGATAAATGAACTGAGTCATATATACCCATAGACTCCTAAGATACATTAACTGAGACCCTGCTCTACCCTGAACTCTAAGATAAATTAACCCAGGTCATATATACCCATAGACTCTAAGATACATTAACTGAGTCAAATATACCCATAGACTCTAAGATAAATTAACTGAGCCATATGTGACCCATAGACTCTAAGATAAAGTGCTTCAGTCATATATACCCATAAGACTCTAAGATAAGTATGAACTGAGTCATATATGCCATAGACTCTAAGATAAATTAACTGAGCCATATATACCCATAGACTCTAAGATAAATTAACTGAGTCATATATACCCATAGACTCTAAGATACATTAACTGAGTCATATATACCCATAGACTCTAAGATAAATTAACTGAGCCATATATACCCATAGACTCTAAGATAAATTAACTGAGCCATATATACCCATAGACTCTAAGATAAATGAACTGAGTCATATATACCCATAGACTCTAAGATAAATGAACTGAGTCATATACCCCATAGACTCTAAGATAAATTAACTGAGTCAAATATACCCATAGACTCTAAGATAAATTAACTGAGCCATATATACCCATAGACTCTAAGATAAATTAACTGAGTCATATATACCCATAGACTCTAAGATAAATTAACTGAGTCATATATACCATAGACTCTAAGATAAATTAACTGAGTCATATATACCCATAGACTCTAAGATAAATTAACTGAGCCATATATACCATAGACTCTAAGATAAATGAACTGAGCCATATATACCCATAGACTCTAAGATAAATTAACTGAGTCATATACCCATAGACTCTAAGATACATTAACTGAGTCATATATATACCCATAGACTCTAAGATAAATTAACTGAGTCATATATACCCCATAGACTCTAAGATAAATTAACTGAGCCATATATATACCATAGACTCTAAGATAAATTAACTGAGTCATATATACCCATAGACTCTAAGATAAATTAACTGAGTCATATATACCCATAGACTCTAAGATAAATTAACTGAGTCATATATACCCATAGACTCTAAGATAAATTAACTGAGTCATATATACCCATAGACTCTAAGATAAATTAACTGAGCCATATATACTTATAGACTCTAAGATAAATTAACTGAGCCATATATACCCATAGACTCTAAGATAAATTAACTGAGTCATATATACCATAGACTCTAAGATAAATTAACTGAGCCATATATCATAAGACAAATATACCCATAGACTCTAAGATAAATTAACTGAGTCATATATACCCATAGACTCTAAGATAAATTAACTGAGTCATATATACCCATAGACTCTAAGATAAATTAACTGAGTCATATATACCCATAGACTCTAAGATAAATTAACTGAGCCATATATACCCATAGACTCTAAGATAAATTAACTGAGTCATATACCCATAGACTCTAAGATAAATTAACTGAGTCATATATACCCATAGACTCTAAGATAAATTAACTGAGCCATATATACCCATAGACTCTAAGATAAATTAACTGAGTCATATACCCATAGACTCTAAGATAAATTAACTGAGCCATATATACCCATAGACTCTAAGATATTAACTGACCATATATACCCATAGACTCTAAGATAAATTAACTGAGTCATATATACCCATAGACTCTAAGATAAATGAACTGAGTCATATATACCCATAGACTCTAAGATAAATGAACTGAGTCATATATACCATAGACTCTAAGATAAATTAACTGAGTCATATATGCAGACTCTAAGATAAATTAATAGACTCTATAAGATAAATTAACTGAGTCATATATACCCATAGACTCTAAGATAAATTAACTGAGTCATATATACCTACAGACTCTAAGATAAATTAATCTGGAGTTACATATACCATAGACTTAAGATAAATTAACTGAGTCATATATACCCATAGACTCTAAGATAAATTAACTGAGCCATATATACCCATAGACTCTAAGATAAATTAACTGAGCCATATATACCCATAGACTCTAAGATAAATTAACTGAGTCATATATACCATAGACTCTAAGATAAATTAACTGAGTCATATATACCCATAGACTCTAAGATAAATTAACTGAGCCATATATACCCATAGACTCTAAGATAAATTAACTGAGTCATATATACCCATAGACTCTAAGATAAATTAACTGAGTCATATATACCCATAGACTCTAAGATAAATTAACTGAGCCATATATACCCATAGACTCTAAGATAAATTAACTGAGTCATATATACCCATAGACTCTAAGATAAATTAACTGAGTCATATATACCCATAGACTCTAAGATAAATTAACTGAGTCATATATGCCCATAGACTCTAAGATAAATTAACTGAGCCATATATACCCATAGACTCTAAGATAAATTAACTGAGTCATATATGCCCATAGACTCTAAGATAAATTAACTGAGTCATATATACCCATAGACTCTAAGATAAATTAACTGAGTCATATATGCCCATAGACTCTAAGATAAATTAACTGAGCCATATATACCCATAGACTCTAAGATAAATTAACTGAGTCATATATGCCCATAGACTCTAAGATAAATTAACTGAGCCATATATACCCATAGACTCTAAGATAAATTAACTGAGCCATATATACCCATAGACTCTAAGATAAATTAACTGAGTCATATATACCCATAGACTCTAAGATAAATTAACTGAGTCATATATACCCATAGACTCTAAGATAAATTAACTGAGTCATATATACCCATAGACTCTAAGATAAATTAACTGAGTCATATATACCCATAGACTCTAAGATAAATTAACTGAGTCATATATACCCATAGACTCTAAGATAAATTAACTGAGTCATATATACCCATAGACTCTAAGATAAATTAACTGAGCCATATATACCCATAGACTCTAAGATAAATTAACTGAGTCAAATATGCCCATAGACTCTAAGATAAATTAACTGAGCCATATATACCCATAGACTCTAAGATAAATTAACTGAGCCATATATACCCATAGACTCTAAGATAAATTAACTGAGTCATATATACCCATAGACTCTAAGATAAATTAACTGAGTCATATATACCCATAGACTCTAAGATAAATTAACTGAGTCATATATACCCATAGACTCTAAGATAAATTAACTGAGGTCATATATACCCATAGACTCTAAGATAAATTAACTGAGTCATATATACCCATAGACTCTAAGATAAATTAACTGAGTCATATATACCCATAGACTCTAAGATAAATTAACTGAGTCATATATGCCCATAGACTCTAAGATAAATTAACTGAGTCATATATGCCCATAGACTCTAAGATAAATTAACTGAGTCATATATGCCCATAGACTCTAAGATAAATTAACTGAGTCATATATACCCATAGAACAGGATAAATACTATTCCTCTACAATACTTTACCTCTCTCTCTCTCTACTCTTGCTAGAGTTCAAGTATATTAAGGAATATCAATATGGGTTGTATTTACAATGTTCTTCACTGGTTGCCCTTTTCTTGTGGCAACGGTTCACAAATCTTGCTGCTGTGATGGAACACTGTGGAATTACACCCAGTAGATATGGGAGTTTATCAAAATTGGGTTTGTTTTTAGATTTTTTGTGGGTCTGTGTAATCTGAGGGAAATAGGTCTCTCTAATGTGGTCGTATATTTGGCAGGAGGTTAGGAAGTGCAGCTCAGTTTCCACCTCATTTTGTGGGCAGTGAGCACATAGCCTGTCTTCTCTTTAGAGCCATGTCTGCCTACGGCGGCCTTTCTCAATAGCAAGGCTCTGCTCACTGAGTCTGTACATAGTCAAAGCTTTCCTTAATTTTGGGTCAGTCACAGTGGTCAGGTATTCTGCCATGGTGTACTCTCTGTTTAGGACCAAATAGCATTCTAGTTTGCTCTGCGTTTTTGTAAATTCTTTCCAATTTGTCAAGTAATTATCTTTTAGTTTTCTCATGATTTGGTTGGGTCTAATTGTGTTGCTGGCCTGAGGCCCTGTGGGGTGTGTTTGTGAGACAGAGCCCCAGGACTCTTCTCCAGCTTCATCTCTCTGTATGTAATGGCTTTGTTATAGTGGGGCAAACAAGTATTTAGTCAGCCACCAGTTGTGCAAGTTCTCCCACTTAAAAAGATGAGAGAGGCCTGTAATTTTCATCATAGGTACACTTCAACTATGACAGACAAAATGAGAAAAAAAATCGAGAAAATCACATTGTAGGATTTTTAATTAATTAATTTGTAAATTATGGTGTTTTTTGCCAATTATAACCACATACTTGTTGTTTGTCTACAGGGATTTTATAATGTTGTATGTTTTTACCCCAACACCACTTTCCATCAATTTGTATAGCAGACCCTCATGCCAAATTGAGTCGAAAGCTTATTTTTTAAATCAACAAACCATGAGAAGACTTTGCCTTTGTTTTGGTTTGTTTGGTTGTCAATTAGGATGTGCAGGGTGAATACGTGGTCTGTCGTACGGTAATTTGGTAAAATGCCAATTTGACATTTGCTCAGTACATTGTTTTCATTGAGGAAATGTACAAGTCTGCTGTTAATAATAATGCAGAGGATTTTTCCAAGGTTGCTGTTGACGCATATTCCACGGTAGTTATTGAGGTCAAATTTGTCTCCACTTTTGTGGATTTGAGTGATTAGTCCTTGGTTCCAAATATTGGGTAAGATGCCAGAGCTGAGGATGATGTTAAAGAGTTTAAGTAAAAACCTATTTTAATTTTTGTTCTGTATATTTGGTAATTTCATTGAGGATGCCATTAACACCACAGGCCTTTTTGGGTTGGAGGGTTTTTATTTTATCTGATAGCTCATTCAAGGTATTTGGAGAATCCAGTAGGTTCTGGTAGTCTTTAATAGCTGATTCTAATATTTGTAATTGATCATGTATATGTTTTTGTTCTTTGTTATAGAAACAGATTGGAGAAGTGGTTTATCCGTACGTCTCCGTTTTGGATAGATAACTCTTTGTTTAGTGTTTTCCAATTTTCCCAGAAGTGGTTAGATGCTATGGATTCTTCAATTACATTGAGCTGATTTCTGACATGCTGTTCCTTCTTTTTCC
Organism: Oncorhynchus keta; assembly: GCF_023373465.1. NCBI lineage: Eukaryota > Metazoa > Chordata > Actinopteri > Salmoniformes > Salmonidae > Oncorhynchus > Oncorhynchus keta. Next base: position 12,313 of record NW_026290566.1, read on the forward strand.
GTAGTGTATTTCTGTATTGTTTTAGTGATTCACCATAGTGAAGGCGAAGACTCAGGTTTTCCGGGTCTCTATGTTTTTGGTTGGACAGGTTTCTCAATTTCTTTCTTAGGTTTTTGCATTCTTCATCAAACCATTTGTCATTATTGTTAATTTTCTTCGGTTGTCTGCTTGAAATGTTTTTATTTGATAGATTTTAGATTTTTAGATTTGATAGGGAAGCTGAGAGGTCAAATAGGCTGTTTAGGTTTTCTACTGCCAAGTTTACACCTTCACTATTACAGTGAAACATTTTGTCCAGGAAGTTGTCTAAAAGGGATTGAATTTATTGTTGACTAAAAGTTTTTTTGTTAGGTTTCCACACTACATTCCTTCCATCTATAGTATTTATTAATATTGTTCACTTAATTTGGCTTTGATGCCTCATGATTGAGTATTGCTCTGTTTAAGTAGACTGTGATTCTGCTGTGGTCCTATAGGGGTGTTAGTGGGCTGACTGTGAACGCTCTGAGAGACTCTGGGTTGAGGTCAGTGGGCTGACTGTGAACGCTCTGAGAGACTCTGGGTTGAGGTCAGTGGGCTGACTGTGAACGCTCTGAGAGACTCTGGGTTGAGGTCAGTGGGCTGACTGTGAACGCTCTGAGAGACTCTGGGTTGAGGTCAGTGATAAAATAGTCTACAGTACTAGTGCCAAGAGATGAGCTATAGGTGTACCTACCATAGGAGTCCCCTCGAAGCCTACCATTGACTATGTACATACCCAGGATGTAACAGAGCTGTAGGTGTACCTACCATAGGAGTCCCCTCGAAGCCTACCATTGACTATGTACATACCCAGGATGTAACAGAGCTATAGGTGTACCTACCATAGGAGTCCCCTCGAAGCCTACCATTGACTATGTACATACCCAGCGTGCGACAGAGCTGCAGGAGTTGTGACCCGTTTTGGTTGGTTATGTTGTCATAGTTGTGCCTATGGGGGCATATGTGGGAGGGGATGCTGTCACCTCCAGGTAGGTTTTTGTCCCCCTGTGTGCTGAGGGTGTCAGGTTCTTGTCCAGTTCTGGCAATTAGGTCACCACAGACTAGTACATGTCCCTGGGCCTGGAAATTGTTGATCTCCCGGTCTAGGATGGAGAAGCTGTCATCTTTAAAGTATGGGGATTCTATTGGAGGGATATAGGTAGCACACATGAGGATATTTTTCTCTGTTGAGATAATTTCCTTATTAATTTCTAGCCAGATGTAAAATGTTCCTGTTTTGACAAGTTTGGGTTAGGTCTGAGGATAGGTGACGAATGACTGGAACAAATTGCAAAAATCACTGAAGTTGGAGACTTATATTTCCCTCACTAACTTTAAGCATCAGCTGTCAGAGCAGCTAACCGATCGCTGCAGCTATACACAGCCCATCTGTAAATAGCCCACCCAATCTACCTACCTCATCCCCATATTGTTTTTATTTACTTTTCTGCTCTTTTGCACACCAGTATTTCTACATGCACATCTATCACTCCAGTGTTAATTTGCTAAATTTGTAATTACTTCGCTACTATGGCCTGTCGTGTCTTTGGCATCATTCAACTGAAGACTTAATTTTATCAAATAAAAATAAATTAAATTAAAATTAAATCAAATAAATTCTCTGTAATTATTATTACGTGATTAAACTAACTAAATCATGTAAATGTAATTAACTAGGTCGGGGACCAAGGAAAATATTCAGATTACAAAGTTATAATTTTCCTAATATAACTTTCAGATATTTGAATATCTGATCAATTAGTCTTCTAATTAATGAATTATTCTTTGCCTCACGTTAGTCTCATTCCAAACATTGTAAATTGTTGGTTATCTGCACGAACCCAGTCTTCACTATGAGTCATCCATACATTAATTGTCTTAAATAATTGATTTACGAACTAAATAATAAGAGAAATGCATAAACAAACAAACAGACAGTAGATATAGTTAAAAGGAACCGATAGCGTAGTTTCCTAGTGGGATAAACTGGTATCGCGGCTTGGTGGACAAAGGGAAATGGGGGTCAACTGAGAAAGGCGGGAATTACGCATGTGAGTCACTACAGAGTTGGTCCTTCTGTAGCACAGTTGGTAGAGCATGGTGCTTGTAACGCCAGGGTAGTGGGTTCGATTCCCGGGACCACCCATATGTAGAATGTATGCACACATGACTGTAAGTCGCTTTGGATAAAGCGTCTGCTAAATGGCATTTAAATAATTATAACAATTGAAATGCTAATCCTTTACACATGAACGCTCAGTGTGTCGTCGTGATCTCGGTTGGAATCGTCCGTCTTTCTGTTGGAGAGTTCATCTGATCGTCTCTCGTGGTTAGAATGGATTCTTCAGAGTACCATTTCAGAAATGTTCTTGTAGATGTTTGTCCGCCCTCTCTCTGCCGTGGTTAGAATGGATAGTTCAGAGTACCATTCCAGAAATGTTCTTGTAGATGTTTGTCCTGCCCTCTCTCTGCCGTGGTTAGAATGGATAGTTCAGAGTACCATTCAGAAATGTTCTTGTAGATGTTTGTCCGCCCTCTCTCTGCCGTGGTTAGAATGGATAGTTCAGAGTACCATTCAGAAATGTTCTTGTAGATGTTTGTCCTCCCTCTCTCTGCCATGGTTAGAATGGATTCTTCAGAGTCCCATTTCAGAAATGTTCTTGTAGATGTTTGTCCGCCCTCTCTCTGCAGTGGTTAGAATGGATAGTTCAGAGTACCATTCAGAAATGTTCTTGTAGATGTTTGTCCGCCCTCTCTCTGCCGTGGTTAGAATAGATAGTTCAGAGTACCATTCAGAAATGTTCTTGTAGATGTTTGTCCGCCCTCTGTCTGCAGTGGTTAGAATGATAGTCAGAGCACCATTCAGAAATGCCTTATGTTTGTCCGCCCTCTCTCTGCCGTGGTTAGAATGGATTCTTCAAGTACCATTCAGAAATGTTCTTGTAGATGTTTGTCCGCTCTCTCTCTGCCGTGGTTAGAATGTATAGTTCAGAGTACCATTTCAGAAATGTTCTTGTAGATGTTTGTCCGCCCTCTCTCTGCCGTGGTTAGAATGGATAGTTCAGAGTACCATTCAGAAATGTTCTTGCTTCTTAGATGTTTGTCCGCCCTCTCTCTGCCGTGGATTAGAATGGATTCTTCTAGAGTCCTATTTCAGAAATGTTCTTGTAGATGTTTGTCCACCCTCTCTCTCTCTGCCGTGGTTAGAATGGATAGTTCAGAGTACCATTCAGAAATGTTCTTGTAGATGTTTGTCCGCCCTCTCTGCCGTGGTTAGAATGGATTCAGAGTACCATTTCAGAAATGTTCTTGTATATGTTTGTCCGCCCTCTCTCTCTGCCGTGGTTAGAATGGATAGTTCAGAGTACCATTTCAGAAATGTTCTTGTATATGTTTGTCCGCCCTCTCGGCCGTGGTTAGAATGGATAGTTCAGAGTACCATTTCAGAAATGTTCTTGTAGATGTTTGTCCGCCCTCTCTCTGCCGTGGTTAGAATGGATGGTTCAGAGTACCATTCAGAAATGTTCTTGTAGATGTTTGTCCGCCCCTCTGTCTGCCGTGGTTAGAATGGATGGTTCAGAGTACCATTTCAGAAATGTTCTTGTCGATGTTTGTCCGCCCCTCTCTCTGCCGTGGTTAGAATGGATAGTTCAGAGTACCATTCAGAAATGTTCTTGTAGATGTTTGTCCGCCCTCTGTCTGCAGTGGTTAGAATGGATAGTTCAGAGTACCATTCAGAAATGTTCTTGTAGATGTTTGTCCGACCTCTCTCTGCAGTGGTTAGAATGGATAGTTCAGAGTACCATTCAGAAAATGTTCTTGTAAGATGTTTGTCCGCCCTCTCTCTGCCGTGGTTAGAATGGATAGTTCAGAGTACCATTTCAGAAATCTTCTTGTAGATGTTTGTCCGCCCTCTCTCTGCCGTGGTTAGAATGGATAGTTCAGAGTACCATTCAGAAATGTTCTTGTAGATGTTTGTCCACCCTCTCTCTCTGCCGCGGGTTAGAATGGATAGTTCAGAGTACCATTCTAGAAATGTTCTTGTAGATGTTGTCCGCCCCCCCTCTGCCGTGGTTAGAATGGATTCTTCAGAGTCCTATTTCAGAAATGTTCTTGTAGATGTTTGTCCACCCTCTCTCTCTCTGCCGTGGTTAGAATGGGATAGTTCAGAGTACCATTCAGAAATGTTCTTGTAGATGTTTGTCCACCCTCTCTCTCTGCCGTGGTTAGAATGGATAGTTCAGAGTACCATTCAGAAATGTTCTTGGAGATTTTGTCCGCCCCCTCTCTGCCGTGGTTAGAATGGATAGTTCAGAGTACCATTTCAGAAATGTTCCTGTATATGTTTGTCCGCCCTCTCTCTGCCGTGGTTAGAATGGATAGTTCAGAGTACCATTCAGAAATGTTCTTGTTTGATAGATGTTTCGGCGGTTGTCGCGTTCAATGGTATAGAATTCCTAGCTGCAGACTAGTAATTAGTATCAAAAAGTTTTTTCTTATTCTGTCGGTATCGATAGTCTCAGAGTTTAACCATGTGGCATGGTTAAAAGATTCAACAATGTACTCAACAGTCTCTACTCAAACCTTAGCCCTCTCTGTGAGGTACTGGTCTCTACAAACCTTAGCCCTGGTCTGGGCAGAGGTACTGGTCTCTACTCAAACCTTAGCCCTCTCTGTGAGGTACTGGTCTCTACTCAAACCTTAGCCCTCTGTGAGGTACTGGTCTCTACTCAAACCTTAGCCCTCTCTGTGAGGTACTGGTCTCTACTCAAACCTTAGCCCTCTCTGTGAGGTACTGGTCTCTACTCAACCTTAGCCCTCTCTGTGAGGTACTGGTCTCTACTCAAACCTTAGCCTTCTCTGTGAGGTACTGGTCTCTACTCAAACCGTAGCCCTCTCTGTGAGGTACTGGTCTCTACCTCAAACCTTAGCCCTCTGTGAGGTACTGGTCTCTACTCAAACCTTAGCCCTCTGTGAGGTACTGGTCTCTACTCAAACCTTAGCCCTCTCTGTGAGGTACTGGTCTCTACTCCAAACCTTAGCCCTCTCTGTGAGGTACTGGTCTCTACTCAAACCTTAGCCCTCTGTGAGGTACTGGTCTCTACTCAAACCATAGCCCTCTCTGTGAGGTACTGGTCTCTACTCAAACCTTAGCCCCTCTGTGAGGTACTGGTCTCTACTCAAACCTTAGCCCCTCTCTGAGGTACTGGTCTCTACTCAAACCTTAGCCCTCTCTGTGAGGTACTGGTCTACTCAAACCTTAGCCCTCTCTTGAGGTACTGGTCTCTACTCAAACCTTAGCCCTCTCTGTGAGGTACTGGTCTCTACTCAAACCTTAGCCCTCTGTGAGGTACTGGTCTCTACTCAAACCTTAGCCCTCTCTGTGAGGTACTGGTCTCTACTCAAAACCTTAGCCCTCTCTGTGAGGTACTGGTCTCTACTCAAACCTTAGCCCTCTGTGAGGTACTGGTCTCTACTCAAAACCATAGCCCTCTCTGTGAGGTACTGGTCTCTACTAAACCTTAGCCCTCTGTGAGGTACTGGTCTCTACTCAAACCTTAGCCCTCTCTGTGAGGTACTGGTCTCTACTCAAACCTTAGCCCTCTGTGAGGTACTGGTCTCTACTCAAACCTTAGCCCTCTGTGAGGTACTGGTCTCTACTCAAACCTTAGCCCTCTCTGTGAGGTACTGGTCTCTACTCAAACCTTAGCCCTTCTGTGAGGTACTGGTCTCTACTCAAACCTTAGCCCTCTGTGAGGTACTGGTCTCTACTCAAACCTTAGCCCTCTCGTAATTGAGGTACGAGGAATTCGCAGTTGTAAAATGAGAACTTGTTCTCAACTGGTCTAGCGGCTTAAATAAAGGTTAAATACAACATTTAAAAATGAAAAGTCTGGGTTAGGTCTGCCTCTTCCCTGTTTCACCTGGTAGTGGATGGGACTACCAGCACTCTGTAACCTAGAGAGGGCAACCAGTGGGTCCATCTCCTCTATACCACCCACCTGTTAGTGTGTGGTGGATGGGACTACCAGCACTCTGTAACCTAGAGGGAAACCAGTGGGTCTGCTCTTCCCTGTTTCACACCTGGTAGTGGATGGGACTACCAGCACTCTGTAACCTAGAGGGAAACCAGGTGGGTCTACTCTTCTGTTTCACACCTGGTAGTGGATGGGACTAACAGCACTCTGTAACCTAGAGGGCAACCAGTGGGTCCGTCCTCTCTATACCACCCACCTGTTGTGTGGTGGATGGGACTACCAGCACTCTGTAACCTAGAGGGAAACCAGTGGTCTGCTCTTCCCTGTTTCACCTGGTAGTGGATGGGACTACCAGCACTCTGTAACCTAGAGGGAAACCAGTGGGTCTGCTCTTCCCTGTTTCACACCTGGTAGTGGATGGGACTACCAGCACTCTGTAACCTAGAGGGCAACCAGTGGGTCCGTCTCCCTCTATACCACCCACCTGGTAGTGTGGTGGATGGGACTACCAGCACTCTGTAACCTAGAGGCAACCAGTGGGTCCGTCTCCTCCTATACCACCCACCTGGTAGTGTGGTGGATGGGACTACCAGCTCTCTGTAACCTAGAGGGCAAAATCCAGTGGGTCCGTCTCCTCTATACCACCCACCTGGTAGTGTGGTGGATGGGACTACCAGCTCTCTGTAACCTAGAGGGCAACCAGTGGGTCCGTCTCCTCTATACCACCCACCTGGTAGTGTGGTGGATGGGACTACCAGCCTCTCTGTAACCTAGAGGGCAACCAGTGGGTCCGTCTCCTCTATACCACCCACCTGGTAGTGTGGTGGATGGGACTACCAGCTCTCTGTAACCTAGAGGGCAACCAGTGGGTCCGTCTCCTCTATACCACCCACCTGGTAGTGTGGTGGATGGGACTACCAGCTCTCTGTAACCTAGAGGGCAACCAGTGGTCCGTCTCCTCTATACCACCCACCTGGTAGTGTGGTGGATGGGACTACCAGCACCTGTAACCTAGAGGGCAACCAGTGGTCCGTCTCCTCTATACCAGGTTTCTTGTAGGATGCAATGTCTGTAATTAATTCCTTTGATGAAGTCTGCGTTCCTGCTCTTTAGACCACAAAGGCAGATGACCTCAGACCCTCTTTCTCTCGCCTCTCTCACCTCCCCATCTCTCCCTAACTCTCCCCCAATCCTCTCTCTCTTTCTCTCCCGCTCTCTTTCTCCTCCTCCCTGTTTAGAATCAGTTGATGACATCCATGCTTTCACTTTTCTCATGTTTTGGTTGGGTCTAACCATGTTGCTGTCTCTCTCTATCTCTCTCCTATCCTCTCCCTACCTCTCCCCCTCCCCTCTCTCTCTCTCCTATCCTCTCCCTACCTCTCCCTATCCTCTATCTCTCTCACCATCCTGTCCCCAATCCTCTATCTCTCCCCATCCTCTCTCTCTCTTCCTATCTCTCTCTCACCCCTATCCTCTCCCTTCCTCTCCCTATCCTCTCTCTCTCTCCCCATCCTCTCTCTCCCCATCCTCTCTCACACCCCTATCCCCTCCCTTCCCCCCCCTCCTCCTTCTAGTTTTGAGTTGGAGAAGTTGTGCAGGTTCACAATGTCTGTGAGGAAGAATTATCGGCGTGTTCCCCTACCACAACTGGAAACATGCGGTGAACGTGGCTCACTGTATGTACGCCATACTGCAGAAGACCACCGGCATCTTCACTGAGATAGAGGTATGTCTCTCTGTCTGTCTGTCCGTCCGTCCGCTCCGTCCGTCCGTCCGTCTGTCCGTCCATCCGTCTCTCTGTCTGCCTGCCCGCCTGTCTGTCTGCTCGCCTGTTTGTCTCTCTGTTTTGTCTCCCCGCCTGCCTGTCTATCCGTCCGTCCGTCCGTCTCTGTCTGTCTGTCTGTCTGTCTGTCTGTCTGTCTGTCTGTCTGTCTGTCTGTCTGTCTGTCTGTCTGTCTGTCTGTTTGTCTCCCCGGTTCAGAAAGATTAAAGTTGCGGTCCAGTCATTTAATCTTGGCGCACAGATCCCTTTAGTGGGATCATTTCGTCAACATGCAGAGCGCCAAATTCAAATTAAATTACTACAAATATTTAATTTTCATGAAATCACAAGTGCAATATACCAAAACACAGTTTAGCTTGTTGTTAATCCACCTGCATGTCAGATTTCAAAAAAAGCTTTACGGTGAAAGCAAACCAAGCGTTTATGTAAGGTCTCTCAGCAGACAAAACATTACAAACAGCAAAGTAGATTGGTCAAGAAAGTCAATAAAGCAATACAATGAATCGCTTACCTTTGATGATCTTCGTATGTTTGCACTCATGACACTCCCAGCTACACAATAAATGCTTGTTTTGTTCGATAAAGATTATTTTTATTTCCAAAACGTCCATTTGGCTGGCGCGTTTTGTTCAGAAATCCACAGGCTCGTGCAGGTCACGACGGGCAGACGAAAATTCCAAATAGTATCCGTAAAGTTCGTGAGAAACACGTCAAATGTTTTTATAATCAATCCTCAGGTTGTTTTTACAATAGATAATTGATCATATTTCAACCGGGCGGTAGCCTTTTCAATAGGGAGAGAGAGAAAAGGCCTCTCTCCAGTGGCGCCCGCATGAACAAGTCTGAGGACACCTAGCTATCCACTGACGCGATGTGATCATTCTCGCTCATTTTTTCAGAATAAAGCCTGAAACTATGTCTAAAGACTGTTCACACCTTGTGGAAGCCATAGGGAAAGGAACCTGGTAAATATCCCTTTAAATGGAGGTTTGCAATGGAAAAAGGTTTCAGAAAAACAACACTTCCCGGATGGATTTTCCTCAGATTTCCGCCTGCAATATCAGTTCTGTTATACTCACAGACAATATTTTGACAGTTTTGGAAACTTTAGAGTGTTTTCTATCCTATCTACCAATTATATGCATATTCTAGCTTCTAGACCTGAGAAATAGGCAGTTTACTTTAGGCACATTTTTCATCCAAACATTAAAATACTGCCCCTAGCCTAAAGAGGTTTTAAAGAATGTCAGTTTATATCTAGAATTGAGACGGAATTCACCCTGTGTAGAATCAGTTGATGACAATCCATGCGTAATTGCTTTCACTTTTCTCATGATCTGGTTGGGTCAAATCATGTTGCTGCCTTTCCTCTCTCTCTCCCCTATCCTCTCTCTCTTCTCTCTCTCCCCCCAATCCTCTCTCTCCCCCTATCCTCTCTCTCTCTCTCTCTCCCCTATCCTCTCTCTCCCCCTATCCTCTCTCTCTCCCCCTTTCCTCTCATCCTCTGTCTTTCTCCTATCTCTCTCTCTCTCTCTCTCTCTCTCTCTCTCTCTCTCTCTCTCTCTCTCTCTCTCTCTCTCGCTCTCTCTCCCTATCCTCTCTCTCCCTATATCCTCTCTCTCTCTCCCCCTATCTTCTCTCTCCTCCCGTATCCCCCTATCTTCTCTCTCTCTTCCCTATCCTCTCCCTCTCTCCCCCTATCCTCTCCCTGTCTCTCTCCCCTATCCTCTCTCTCCCCGTCCTCTCTCTCCCCTATCCTCTCTCTCTCCCTATCCTTCCCCTCCCCATCCTCCCTCTCCCCTATCCTCTCTCTCTCCCACTTTCCTCTCTCTCTCCCCTGTCCTCTCTCTCTCTCTCTCTCTCTCTCCCCAATCCTCCTCTCCCCCTCCTCCCGTCCTCTCTCTCTCCCCTATCCTCCCCCTATCTCTCTCTCCCCTTTCCTCACTCTGTCTTTCTCCTATCCTCTCTCTCTCCTCTCTCTCTCCTCTCTCTCCTCCACTCTTCTCTCTCTCTTCTCTCTCTCCTCTCTCTCTCTCTCTCTCTCCCTATCCTCTCTCTCTCCTATATCCTCTCTCTCTCTCCCTATCTCCCGCTATCCTCTCCCTGTCTCTCTCTCCCTATCTCTCCCGTCCTCTCTCTCCCTATCCTCTCTCTCTCCCCTATCTCTCTCTCTCCCCATCTCTCTCTCTCCCCTATCCTCTCTCTCTCACTTTCCTCTCTCTCTCCCTGTCCTCTCTCTCTTATCCTCGCTCTCTCTCTCTCCCTATCTCTCTCTCCCCCGCTATCCTCTCTCTCTCTATCCCGCTCTCTCTCTATCCTCTCTCTCCCCCATCCTCTCTCTCCCATCCTCCCCATCCTCTCTCTCTCTCCCACTATCCTCTCTCTCCCCTATCCTCTGTCTCTCCCTATCCTATCTCTCTCTCCCTATCTCTCTCTCTCCCTATCATCTCTCACTCCCTCTATCCTCTCTCATCTCTCCCCTATCCTCCTCTCTCATCTCTCCCCTCCTTTCTCTCCCTATCCTCTCTCTCTCTCTCCCCCTATCCACTCTCTCTTTCATCTCTCTCTCCCCCTATCTGATCTCTCTCCCCTATCCGCTCCCCCTATCCTCTCTCATCATCTCTCTCTCCCCTATCTGATCCCTCTCTCTCTCCCTATCCTCTCTCTCTCCCTATCTCTCTCTCCCCCTACTCTCTCCCCCTATCTCTCTCTCCCCCTCCTCTCTCTCCCTATCCTCTCTTCCCCTATCCTCTCTCTCCCCCTATCCCCCTCTCTCTCCCCTCCCCTCTCTCTCCCCTATCCTCTCTCTCCCCTCTCTCGCTCTCCCCTATCCTCTCTCTCTCTCCCCTATCCTCTCTCTATCCTCCCCCCTATCCCGCTCTCTCTCCCCCTCCTCTCTCCCCATCCTCTCTCTCTCTCCTATCTCTCTCTCTCCCCTATCCTCTCTCTCCCTCCTCTCTCCCCTATCCTATCCCTCTATCCTCTCTCTCCCCCTATCACTCCCTCTATCCTCTCTCATCCTATCCTCTCTCTCTATCTCTCTCTATCCTCTTTCTCTTATCCTCTCTCTCTCTCTCTCCCCCTATCCCTCTCCCCATCATCTCTCTCTCCCCTATCTGATCTCTCTCCCCCTATCCTCTCTCTCCCCCTATCCTCTCTCCCTCTCTCCCCCTATCCTCTCTCTCCCTATCCCCCTCTCTCCCCTATCCCCTCTCTCTCTCTCCTATCCCCTCTCTCTCCTATCCTCTCTCTCCCCTATCCTCTCTCTCCCCTATCCTATCCTCTCTCTCTCCCCTATCCTCTCTTCCTATCCCTCTCTCTCTCTCCCCTATCCCCCTCTCTCCCCCTATCCTCTCTGCCCCGTCCCCTATCCTTGCTCTCTCTCTCCCCTATCCTTGCTCTCTCTCCCCCTATCTTCTCTCTGTCCCCATCCTTTCTCTCTACCCCATCCTCTCTGTCTCTTCCCTATCTCTCTCCCCCATTCGCTCCCCCATCAACAGAAGAAGGGTCTGCTGATAGCCTGTCTGTGTCATGATCTGGACCATCGAGGATACAGTAACACCTACCTGCAGAAGTTTGACCATCTCTAGCTGCCCTGTACAGCACATCTACAATGGAGCAGCACCACTTCTCCCAGACTGTATCCATCCTCCAGGTAGGAATACCACTTCTCCCAGACTGTATCCATCCTCCGGTAGGACACACCACTTCTCCCAGACTGTCATCCACCAGGTAGGAATACCACTTCTCCCCCAGACTGTGTCCATCCACCAGGTAGAGATACCACTTCTCCCAGACTGTATCCATCCACCAGGTAGGAATACCACTTCTCCCACTTCTCCCAGACTGTATCCATCCACCAGGTAGGAATACCACTTCTCCCACTTCTCCCAGACTGTATCCATCCTCCAGGTAGGACACACCACTTCTCCCAGACTGTATCCATCCTCCAGGTAGGAATACCACTTCTCCCAGACTGTATCCATCCTCCAGGTAGGACTCCCACTTCTCCCAGACTGTTTCCATCCTCCAGGTAGGAATACCACTTCTCCCACTTCTCCCAGACTGTTTCCATCCTCCAGGTAGGACTACCACTTCTCCCAGACTGTATCCATCCTCCAGGTAGGAATACCACTTCTCCCAGACTGTATCCATCCTCCAGGTAGGACACACCACTTCTCCCAGACTGTATCCATCCACCAGGTAGGAATACCACTTCTCCCAGACTGTGTCCATCCACCAGGTAGGAATACCACTTCTCCCAGACTGTATCCATCCACCAGGTAGGAATACCACTTCTCCCAGACTGTGTCCATCCACCAGGTAGGAATACCACTTCTCCCAGACTGTATCCATCCACCAGGTAGGAATACCACTTCTCCCAGACTGTGTCCATCCACCAGGTAGGAATACCACTTCTCCCAGACTGTATCCATCCACCAGGTAGGAATACCACTTCTCCCACTTCTCCCAGACTGTATCCATCCACCAGGTAGGAATACCACTTCTCCCAGACTGTATCCATCCTCCAGGTAGGACACACCACTTCTCCCAGACTGTATCCATCCTCCAGGTAGGAATACCACTTCTCCCAGACTGTATCCATCCTCCAGGTAGGAATACCACTTCTCCCACTTCTCCCAGACTGTATCCATCATCCAGGTAGGAATACCACTTCTCCCACTTCTCCCAGACTGTTTCCATCCTCCAGGTAGGACTACCACTTCTCCCAGACTGTATCCATCCTCCAGGTAGGAATACCACTTCCCCCAGACTGTATCCATCCTCCAGGTAGGACACACCACTTCTCCCAGACTGTATCCATCCACCAGGTAGGAATACCACTTCTCCCAGACTGTGTCCATCCACCAGGTAGGAATACCACTTCTCCCAGACTGTATCCATCCACCAGGTAGGAATACCACTTCTCCCACTTCTCCCAGACTGTATCCATCCACCAGGTAGGAATACCACTTCTCCCCACTTCTCCCAGACTGTATCCATCCCCTCCAGGTAGGACACCACTTCTCCCAGACTGTATCCATCCTCCAGGTAGAGGAATACCACTTCTCCCAGACTGTATCCATCCTCCAGGTAGGAATACCACTTCTCCCACTTCTCCCCAGACTGTATCCATCCTCCAGGTAGGAATACCACTTCTCCACTTCTCCCAGACTGTTTCCATTCCATACCAATTCTCCCAGACTGTATCCATCCTCCAGGTAGGACTACCACTTCCCCCAGACTGTATCCATCCTGCAGGTAGGAATACCACTTCTCCCAGACTGTATCCATCCACCAGGTAGGAATCTGCTTCACCACTTCTCCCAGACTGTATCCATCCACCAGGTGGGACACACCACTTCTCCCACTTCAGAATGTATCCCCTGCAGGTAGAATACCACTTCTGACTGTATCCATCCACCAGGTAGGAATACCACTTCTCCCAGACTGTATATCACATCCAGGTAGGAATACCACTTCTCCTTCTCCCAGACTGTATCCATCCTCAGGTAGGAATACCACTTCTCCCAGACTGTATCCATCCTCCAGGTAGGAATACCACTTCTCCCACTTCTCCCAGACTGTATCCATCCTCCAGGTAGAATACCACTTCTCCCACTTCTCCCAGACTGTTTCCATCCTCCAGGTAGGACTACCACTTCTCCCAGACTGTATCCATCCTCCAGGTAGGAATACCCTTCTCCCAGACTGTGTCATCCTCCAGGTAGGAATACCCTTCTCCCTTCTCCCAGACTGTATCCATCCTCCAGGTAGGAATACCACTTCTCCCAGACTGTATCCATCCTGCAGGTAGGAATACCACTTCTCCCAGACTGTATCCATCCTCCAGGTAGGACACACCACTTCTCCCAGACTGTATCCATCCTGCAGGTAGGAATACCACTTCTCACAGACTGTATCCATCCTCCAGGTAGGAATACCACTTCTCCCAGACTGTATCCATCCTCCAGGTAGGAATACCACTTCTCCCAGACTGTATCCATCCACCAGGTAGGAATACCACTTCTCCCAGACTGTATCCATCCTCCAGGTAGGACACACCACTTCTCCCAGACTGTATCCATCCACCAGGTAGGAATACCACTTCTCCCACTTCTCCCAGACTGTATCCATCCTCCAGGTAGGAATACCACTTCTCCCAGACTGTATCCATCCACCAGGTAGGACACACCACTTCTCCCAGACTGTATCCATCCACCAGGTAGGAATACCACTTCTCCCAGACTGTATCCATCCTCCAGGTAGGACACACCACTTCTCCCACTTCTCCCAGACTGTATCCATCCTGCAGGTAGGAATACCACTTCTCCCAGACTGTATCCATCCACCAGGTAGGACACACCACTTCTCCCACTTCTCCCAGACTGTATCCATCCTGCAGGTAGGAATACCACTTCTCCCAGACTGTATCCATCCACCAGGTAGGAATACCACTTCTCCCAGACTGTATCCATCCTGCAGGTAGGAATACCACTTCTCCCAGACTGTATCCACCCTCCAGGTAGGACACACCACTTCTCCCAGACTGTATCCATCCTCCAGGTAGGAATACCACTTCTCCCAGACTGTATCCATCCTCCAGGTAGGAATACCACTTCTCCCAGACTGTATCCATCCACCAGGTAGGAATACCACTTCTCCCAGACTGTTTCCATCCACCAGGTAGGAATACCACTTCTCCCAGACTGTATCCATCCTCCAGGTAGGACACACCACTTCTCCCAGACTGTTTCCATCCTCCAGGTAGGAATACCACTTCTCCCCAGACTGTATCCATCCACCTGGTAGGAATACCACTTCTCCCAGACTGTTTCCATCCACCAGGTAGGAACTCCACTTCTCCCAGACTGTATCCATCCACCAGGTAGGACACACCACTTCTCCCAGACTGTATCCACCCTCCAGGTAGGAATACCACTTCTCCCAGACTGTATCCATCCACCAGGTAGGAATACCACTTCTCCCAGACTGTATCCATCCACCAGGTAGGAATACCACTTCTCCCAGACTGTATCCATCCTCCAGGTAGGAATACCACTTCTCCCAGACTGTATCCATCCTCCAGGTAGGAATACCACTTCTCCCAGACTGTATCCATCCTCCAGGTAGGAATACCACTTCTCCCAGACTGTATCCATCCTCCAGGTAGGAATACCACTTCTCCCAGACTGTATCCATCCACCAGGTAGGACACACCACTTCTCCCAGACTGTATCCATCCACCAGGTAGGAATACCACTTCTCCCACTTCTCCCAGACTGTATCCATCCACCAGGTAGGACACACCACTTCTCCCAGACTGTATCCATCCACCAGGTAGGAATACCACTTCTCCCACTTCTCCCAGACTGTATCCATCCACCAGGTAGGACTACCACACACACACAGAGCGTGCGTTCACAGTGCATTTTTGCAGTGTTCAATCAACACTCAAACAGTTCATTTTACACACTACCTCAGATCACAAATGGTCCCACTCTACAGAGTGTAAATCATACTCTGATTATAATGTTACATTTTGAGTGTTAATGGAACACTCTGTAATGTAACAGATTAGCACTGTTACAGTAAGTCATTTTGGGTGTTGTTATAACACTGTATGGTTTAAAGCCTCATTTGCATATTTCCCATGGTGCATTTTCTTTTTGATTGAATTGTAGAGTTACTTTTTTTTCACCTTTATTTAACCAGGTAGGCCAGTTGAGAACACCTTTATTTAACCAGGTAGGCTAGTTGAGAACACCTTTATTTAACCAGGTAGGCAAGTTGAGAACACCTTTATTTAACCAGGTAGGCTAGTTGAGAACACCTTTATTTAACCAGGTAGGCCAGTTGAGAACACCTTTATTTAACCAGGTAGGCCAGTTGACAACACCTTTATTTAACCAGGTAGGCCAGTTGAGAACACCTTTATTTAACCAGGTAGGCCAGTTGAGAACACCTTTATTTAACCAGGTAGGCAAGTTGAGAACACCTTTATTTAACCAGGTAGGCCAGTTGAGAACACCTTTATTTAACCAGGTAGGCCAGTTGAGAACACCTTTATTTAACCAGGTAGGCCAGTTGAGAACACCTTTATTTAACCAGGTTGGCCAGTTGAGAACACCTTTATTTAACCAGGTAGGCTAGTTGAGAACACCTTTATTTAACCAGGCAGGCCAGTTGAGAACACCTTTATTTAACCAGGTAGGCTAGTTGAGAACACCTTTATTTAACCAGGTAGGCTAGTTGAGAACACCTTTATTTAACCAGGTAGGCCAGTTGAGAACACCTTTATTTAACCAGGCAGGCCAGTTGAGAACACCTTTTATTTAACCAGGTAGGCTAGTTGAGAACACCTTTATTTAACCAGGTAGGCCAGTTGAGAACACCTTTATTTAACCAGGTAGGCTAGTTGAGAACACCTTTATTTAACCAGGTAGGCCAGTTGAAAACACCTTTATTTAACCAGGTAGGCCAGTTGAGAACACCTTTATTTAACCAGGTAGGCCAGTTGAGAACACCTTTATTTAACCAGGTAGGCCAGTTGAGAACACCTTTATTTAACCAGGTAGGCCAGTTGAGAACACCTTTATTTAACCAGGTAGGCCAGTTGAGAACAAGTTCTCATTTACAATTGCGACCTTGCCAAGATAAAGCAAAGCTAGCTCGACACATGCCAACGACACAGAGTTACACATGGAGTAAAACAAACATACAGTCAATAACACAGTAGAAACAAGTCTATATACAATGTGAACAAATAAGGTGAGATAAGGGGGCGAATGTTATCTTTAAAATTGTACTTTATGACAATACATTACATTCAGTACCAGTCAAAAGTACAGTTTTTACTATTTTCTACATCATAATAGTGAAGACATTAAAACTATGAAATAACACATATCATGTATAATTGTTTATTGACCAAAACAGTGTTAAACGGTCCTTCTGTAGCTCAGTTGGTAGAGCATGGCGCTTGTAACGCCAGGGTAGTGTGTTCGATTCCGGGACCACCCATACGTAGAATGTATGCACACATGACTGTAAGGTCGCTTTGGATAAAAGCGTCTGCTAAATATGCATATATTATTATTATTATTATATTATTATTATTATTAAACAAATCTAAATATATTTTATATTTGAGATTCTTCAAAGTAGAAGAATCCCTTTGACTTGATGACAGCTTTGCACACTCTTGGCGTTCTCTCAACCAGCTTCACCTGGAATGCTTTTCCAACAGTCTTGAAGGAGTTACCACATATGGTGAGCGCTTGTTGGCTGCTGTTCCTTCACTCTGCAGTTTAACTCATCCCAAACCATCTCAATTGGGTTGAGGTCGGGTGATTGTGGAGGCCAGGTCATCTGATGCAGCACTCCATCACTCTCCTTCTTGGTCAAATAGCCCTTAAACAGCCTGGAGGTGTGTTGGTTCATTGTCCTGTTGAAAAACAAATGATAGTCAAATATTAGTCCCACTAAGTGTAAACCAGATGGGATGGTGTATCACTGCAGAATGCTGTGGTAGACATGCTGGTTAAGTGTGCCTTGAATTCTAAATAAATCACAGTGTCCCCAGCAAAGCACCATCTCACCTCCCTACCGCAAGCTTTACGTTGGAAACCACACGTGCAGAGATCATCCGTTCACCTACTCTGCATCTCACAAAGACACAGCAAATTTGGACTCCAGACCAAAAGACAGATTTCCACTGGTCTAATGTCCATTGCTCGTGTATCTTGGCCCAAGCAAGTCTCTTTCTTATTATTGGTGTCCTTTAGTAGTGGTTTCTTTGCAGCAATTCAACCATGAAGGCCTGATTCACGCCATCTCCTCTGAACAGTTGATGTTGAGATGTGTCTGTTACTTGAACTCTTTGAAACATTTATTTGGGCTGCAATTTCTGAGGCTGGTAACTCCAATGAACATATCCTCTGCAGCGGAGGTAACTCTGGGTCTTCCATTCCTGTGGCGGTCCTCATGAGAGCCAGTTTCATCATAGCGTTTGATGGTTTCTGTGACTGCACTTGAAGAAACTTTCAAAGTTCTTGAAATTTTCCATATGGACATCATGTCTTAAAGTAATGATGGACTGTCATTTCTCATTGCTTATTTGAGCTGTTCTTGCCATAACATGGACTTGGTCTTTTACCAAATAGGGATATCTTCTGTATACCAACCCTACCTAGTCACAACACAACTAATTGGCTCAAACGTTTTAACAAGGAAAGAAATTCCACAAATTAGCTTTTAACAAGGCACACCTGTTAATTGAAATGCATTCCAGGTGACTACCTCATGAAACTGGTTGAGAGAATGCCAAGATTGTGCAAAGCGGTCATCAAGGCAAATGATGGCTACTTTGAATAATATTAAATATAAAATATATTTTGATTTGTTTAACACTTGTTTTGGGTTACTCAATGCCCATGCAAAAACACAGATATTAAAACCAATCCTTAAAAGTCAAGCTGCATTGCAGCATGCCGGGGAAAATGCTAATGATTGGCGTGACTGTTTTACTCTACCAGTGTAAATAATAACTTTGATTGTTAACAGTTATTCTACACCATTGAGTGTTAATAACTATTACTGAATCAACACTACAATGTTACACAGAAAAATATCACACACACACTCTAGCTGCCTAAACAGCAGTGTGTGTGTGTGTGTGTGTGTGTGTGTGTGTGTGTGTGTGTGTGTGTGTGTGTGTGTGTGTGTGTGTGTGTGTGTGTGTGTGTGTGTGTGTGTGTGTGTGTGTGTGTGTGTGTGTGTGTGTGTGTGTGTGTGTGTGTGTGTGTGTGAGTGTGTGTGTGTGTGTGTGTGTGTGTGTGTGTGTGTGTGTGTGTGTGTGTGTGTGTGTGTGTGTGTGTGTGTGTG
>NW_026290567.1:0-39524 GCF_023373465.1 Oncorhynchus keta
TTTTCTTTATTTAACTAGGCAATTCAGTTAAAAAACAAATTCTTATTTACAATGACGGCCTACACCGAAAACAAACCGGGACGACACTGGGACAATTGTGCGCCACCCTATGGGACTCCCAATCACGGCCTTGATGTGATGCAGCCAGGATTCGAATCAGCGACTCGAGTGACGCCTCGTGCACTGAAATGCAGTGCCTTTAGACCGCTGCGTCACTCTGGAGCCGGAGAGAAATAATTACGACTCAAAAACAAAATGTCACGTGTCCTCGGTTCTACCAGCAGAACTTCCCTTCCCCGTGTGAATGGGAGATTTCTGGAATAATACACTTCGACGGCAGGAAGATAACTGCCTACGATTCATTTTATTTTGATCAATATGCTCAGAAAAAAATATATATTTTACGGGTCACTGATTAGAAATATTAAACTATAGCCGACATTTAGTATGGTCTCTCCTAGCTAAGATTTAACATACAGTCAAGACGACAGGGTCATAACATAACATAGAGCCCCAATAATACACAGAACGGAGAGATAAAATAACAAAACATAATTACCCTTTACTTATCAACTCCCAGAGAAAGCGCACTCGGTAAGCCTACATTAATTAGCCCTTATCTACTCCCACAGAAAAGCGCACTCGGTAAGCCTACATTAATTAGCCCTTATCTACTCCCTCAGAAAAAGCTCACTCGGTAAGCCTACATTAATTAGCCCTTATCTACTCCCACAGAAAAGCGCACTCGGTAAGCCTACATTAATTAGCCCTTATCTACTCCCCACAGAAAAGCGCACTCGGTAAGCCTACATTAATTAGCCTTTACTTATCTACTCCCTCAGAAAAGCTCACTTGGTAAGCCTACATTAATTAGCCCTTATCTACTCCCTCAGAAAAGCACACTCGGTAAGCCTACATTAATTAGCCCTTATCTACTCCCTCAGAAAAGCACACTCGGTAAGCCTACATTAATTAGCCCTTATCTACTCCCTCAGAAAAGCACACTCGGTAAGCCTACATTAATTAGCCCTTATCTACTCCCTCAGAAAAGCTCACTTGGTAAGCCTACATTAATTAGCCCTTATCTACTCCCTCAGAAAAGCACACTCGGTAAGCCTACATTAATTAGCCCTTATCTACTCCCTCAGAAAAGCACACTCGGTAAGCCTACATTAATTAGCCCTTACTTATCTACTCCCACAGAAAAGCGCACACGGTAAGCCTACATTAATTAGCCTTTACTATCTACTCCCTCAGAAAAGCGCACTCTGTAAGCCTACATTAATTAGCCCTTATCTACTCCCTCAGAAAAGCTCACTCGGTAGGCCTACATTAATTAGCCCTTATCTACTCCCTCAGAAAAGCACACTCGGTAAGCCTACATTAATTAGCCCTTATCTACTCCCACAGAAAAGCGCACTCGGTAAGCCTACATTAATTACCCTTTACTTATCAACTCCCACAGAAAAGCGCACTCGGTAAGCCTACATTAATTAGCCTTTAGGTATCTACTCCCACAGAAAAGCGCACACGGTAAGCCTATATTAATTAGCCCTTATCAACTCCCACAGAAAAGCGCACTCGGTAAGCCTACATTAATTATCCTTTACTTATCAACTCCCACAGAAAAGCGCACACGGTAAGCCTACATTAATTAGCCTTTACTTATCAACTCCCACAGAAAAGCGCACATGGTAAGCCTACATTAATTAGCCCTTATCTACTCCCACAGAAAAGCGCACTCGGTAAGCCTACATTAATTACCCTTTACTTATCAACTCCCACAGAAAGCGCACTCGGTAAGCCTAAATTAATTATCCTTTACTTATCAACTCCCACAGAAAAGCGCACTCGGTAAGCCTACATTAATTAGCCTTTACTTATCAACTCCCACAGAAAAGCGCACTCGGTAAGCCTACATTAATTAGCCCTTATCTACTCCCACAGAAAAGCGCACTCGGTAAGCCTACATTAATTAGCCCTTATCTACTCCCACAGAAAAGTGCACTCGGTAAGCCTACATTAATTAACCTTTACTTATCAACTCCCACAGAAAAGCACACTCTGTAAACCTACATTAATTAGCCCTTATCTACTCCCACAGAAAAGCGCACTCGGTAAGCCTACATTAATTAGCCCTTATCTACTCCCACAGAAAAGCGCACTCGGTAAGCCTACATTAATTAGCCCTTATCTACTCCCACAGAAAAGCGCACACGGTAAGCCTACATTAATTAGCCCTTATCTACTCCCACAGAAAAGCGCAATCGGTAAGCCTACATTAATTAGCCTTTATTTACTCCCACAGAAAAGCGCACTCGGTAAGCCTACATTAATTAGCCCTTATCTACTCCCACAGAAAAGCGCACTCGGTAAGCCTACATTAATTAGCCCTTATCTACTCCCACAGAAAAGCGCACTCGGTAAGCCTACATTAATTAGCCCTTATCTACTCCCACAGAAAAGCGCACTCGGTAAGCCTACATTAATTAGCCTTTATTTACTCCCACAGAAAAGCGCACTCGGTGGCCTAAATTAATTAGCCCTTATCTGCTCCCACAGAAAGCACACTCGGTAAGCCTACATTAATTAGCCCTTATCTACTCCCACAGAAAAGCGCACTCGGCAAGCCTACATTAATTAGCCCTTATCTACTCCCACAGAAAAGCGCACTCTGTGGCCTACATTAATTAGCCCTTATCTAATTCACAGAAAAGCGCACTCGGTAAGCCTACATTAATTACCCCTTTACTTATCAACTCCCCAGAAAGCGCACTCGGCAAGCCTACATTAATTAGCCCTTATCTACTCCCCACAGAAAGCGCACTCGGTATGCCTACATTAATTAGCCCTTATCTACCCCCACAGAAAAAGCGCACTCGGTATGCCTACATTAATTAGCCTCTATCTACTCCCACAGAAAAAGCGCACTCGTTAAGCCTACATTAATTAGCCCTTATCTACTCCCACAGAAAAAGCGCACCTTTTCGGTAAGCCTACATTACTAGCCTTTATTTACTCCCACAGAAAAGCGCACTCCGGTAAGCCTACACACTAGCTCCTATCTACTCCCACAGAAAAAGCGCACTCGGTAAGCCTACATAATTAGCCCTTATCTACTCCCACAGAAAGCGCACTCGGTGGCCTACATTAATTAGCCCATATCTACTCCCACAGAAAAAGCGCACTCGGTAAGCCTACATTAATTTAGCCTTTACTTATCTACCCCAGAAAAGCGCACTCTGTAAGCCCACATTAATTAGCCTTTATTTACTCCCACAGAAAAGCGCACTCGGTAAGCCTACATTAATTAGCCCATATCTACTCCCACAGAAAAGCGCACTCGGTAAGCCTACATTAATTAGCCCTTATCAACTCCCACAGAAAAGCGCACTCGGTAAGCCTACATTAATTAGCCCGTATCTACTCCCACAGAAAAGCGCACTCGGTAAGATATACGCAGCGCATTTTTCGTCTACAAGAAAATGCTAAGTTGTTTATTTGTAATTTTTAACTATGATGATTTTAGAGTCCCTTTATTTACAGCCTACATGTCTAGCAGCGTACCGCATTTCCCCGGTTAGCCAATAGGCGGTGGTGTACGTACAGTAGTAGGTACAGACGGCTCTTCCTTTCCGTGTACAGCGCTGTGGAACCATATGGGACCCGCGAGGAGGAGGAGGACTGTGTTCTCTCTCTCTTCCTGTATTTTCATTTGCCTCCTAATTGACCCAAATAAAGGCTCGTTCACTGAATTACTGGGGGGGGGGGGGTCTCCCTGGCCCCGGTGGTGCACGCGGGCACGCAGGCACACACACGCGCCTGCAGCAGTAGCTGAGGAGGCGAGAGGCGAGTCCCCGTCAGACAGAGTAATTGTCGGTTCCGTACCAAATGGTTCCCTATTCCTTTTATAGTGCTTACATTTGACCAGGGTCTGTAGGGCTAGGGTCAAAAGTAGTGCACTGTGTAAGGGATAGAGTGCCATTGCGACGGAAACCTCTCTCTCTCTACTGGAGTCATCCCATTTGATATTGTGGCTTGTCCAATCACCCTCCGCTCGTCAACCGTTTGTCTTGACTCGCTTCCCCGCTGTAGGCTACAACCTCTCCGGTCTCTGCCCGGTGCTGTGCTGGCGCCACGGAGCTCCAGGGCCGCCCTGGTAACGATTTCCACGTTTCGGTGATGAGGATGTATCATTTCTAAACAGGGGAGAATGGAGAAACCCGGTTGAGATGGTGCTTTTATTAAGATCCGACCGGGACACACATCAACAACAACGAAAATAACAGTTTTGTTGTGCGGAGTAACAGAACACACGTGCTCGTCGTCACCGACGCAGGAGGATTGTTTTGTTTGAGTGGCCAGGGATTTGCATATGTTTTTCATTTAAAAACATCATGCACGACAAGGCGACAGACACTCAGGCTTCGACACCGTCAAAAGTCTCCTCGTTTTACATCGAAAACCTACTCGGCTCGAGGAAGAATGGAGAGTCAACGTATATCAACGGACAGGTCAACAACAACAACAACAACAACAACAACAACAACAACAACAACAACAACAACAACAACAGCCAGTATAGTACCAGGACCGCGGAGGAGAGTATGGAGCGGAATGAGATGGTCTACCCGAGCCGAGTCTTAGCGGGACATCCCAGCCAAGTGGCCGGTGAAGTGGCAGCCTGCTCCGGCCTCGGCGCCGATGTTTCCCCCCGGAGAGACTCGCAGTTAGAACCGAACAGAGGAGCCGCAGCCGTTAACGTCAAACCACTCAGTCTCAAAAGGTCCAACAGTAAGTTGCCTATATCTTTATTTTATTGGATAAATTGTTGTGTTTAATTGTTTTTTTTAACGGCATAATCGAATCTACTGTATGAGATCCATTGTAAATAAAATGTCCACAAGAGCCATCGTTTAAATTTTAAATGCATTTATTTATTTATTTATCCATCATTTTACCAGGTAAGTTGACTGAGAACATGTTCTCATTTGCAGCAACGACCTGGGGAATAGTTACAGGGGAGAGGAGGGGGGGATTAATGAGCCAATTGGAAGCTGAGTGACTGTATGGGCAATACAGTAATCTGTCTGTATTCCGTTAGATAAATATTCCTATAATTATCTTTGACTGCATGATCGAAGCTGGTCGGATAGTCTATATTGTGAAGATAAGAAACAGCTTCTCATTGCGATCGAAGGGTTTGAATGGCCCAGTTATATTTGGCTATAACAACACGAGGTTTTAGGCCTGTAGTCGACATCTAGGGCCAAGATCATCTCACAATAACCTTTGTTTAATCAGTCCCATTGAGGTAAAAACAAAAATATTTTTTTTTTACCAGGAGACCTGTCAAGGAGGTTTAACCACATGTCGCCATGCATGTCGGCGAATCATGTTACGCCGACATGTGGTATATATTACGTCTATATCGTGTGTCGTGATAGTCCTATCGCGCATCATGACTAAGCCTATATCTCTAATTACGCACACTGCCTGTCACTATAGGTCGGGAACGCAAATGGCACCCTATTCCCTATACGGTGCACTACTTTAGAAAAGAGCCCAATGTGCCCCTATCAGCTCTATTTAAAAAATATATATATATTAAATTCTCACCTTTATTTAACCAGGAAGGCCAGTTGAGAACAAGTTCTCATTTACAACTGCGACCTGATCTGTTACGTTAGACCAAACTCGGTGCCATAGGCCCTGGTCTAAAGTAGTGCACCCTATAGGGAATATGACTCTGGTCTATAGTAGTGCACTATATATGGAATCGGGTGCCATATTGGGATTGTCTGGTCCTGTCTGGTCAGCCAGTCTACTGATAGAGGGAAGTGGTCCCTGGTCCTGTCTGGTCAGCCAGTCTACTGATAGAGGAAGTGTCCTCTGGTCCTGTCTGGTCAGCCAGTCTACTGATAGAGGGAAGTGTCCTCTGGTCCTGTCTGGTCAGCCAATCTACTGATAGAGGAAGTGTCTTCTGGTCCTGTCTGGTCAGCCAGTCTACTGATAGAGGGAAGTGTCCTCTGGTCCTGTCTGGTCAGCCAATCTACTGATAGTGGGAAGTGTCTTCTGGTCCTGTCTGGTCAGCCAGTCTACTGATAGAGGGAAGTGTCCCTGGTCCTGTCTGGTCAGCCAGTCTACTGATAGAGGGAAGTGTCCTCTGGTCCTGTCTGGTCAGCCAGTCTACTGATAGAGGGAAGTGTCCTCTGGTCCTGTCTGGTCAGCCAGTCTACTGATAGAGGGAAGTGTCCTCTGGTCCTGTCTGGTCAGCCAGTCTACTGATAGAGGGAAGTGTCCCCTGGTCCTGTCTGGTCAGCCAGTCTACTGATAGAGGAAGTGTCCCCTGGTCCTGTCTGGTCAGCCAGTCTACTGATAGAGGAAGTGTCCTCTGGTCCTGTCTGGTCAGCCAATCTACTGATAGAGGGAAGTGTCTTCTGGTCCTGTCTGGTCAGCCAGTCTACTGATAGAGGGAAGTGTCCTCTGGTCCTGTCTGGTCAGCCAGTCTACTGACAGAGGGAAGTGTCCCCTGGTCCTGTCTGGTCAGCCAGTCTACTGATAGAGGGAAGTGTCCTCTGGTCCTGTCTGGTCAGCCAATCTACTGATAGAGGGAAGTGTCCTCTGGTCCTGTCTGGTCAGCCAGTCTACTGACAGAGGGAAGTGTCCCCTGGTCCTGTCTGGTCAGCCAGTCTACTGATAGAGGGAAGTGTCCTCTGGTCCTGTCTGCTCAGCCAGTCTACTGATAGAGGGAAGTGTCCTCTGGTCCTGTCTGGTCAGCCAGTCTACTGATAGAGGGAAGTGTCCTCTGGTCCTGTCTGGTCAGCCAGTCTACTGATAGAGGAAGTGTCTTCTGGTCCTGTCTGGTCAGCAAGTCTACTGATAGAGGAAGTGTCCTCTGGTCTGTCTGGTCCTGTCTGGACAGCCAGTCTACTGATAGAGGAAGTGTCCCCTGGTCCTGTCTGGTCAGCCAGTCTACTGATAGAAGGAAGTGTCCTCTGGTCCTGTCTGGTCAGCCAGTCTACTGATAGAGGGAAGTGTCCTCTGGTCCTGTCTGGTC
Organism: Oncorhynchus keta; assembly: GCF_023373465.1. Classification (NCBI taxonomy): domain Eukaryota; kingdom Metazoa; phylum Chordata; class Actinopteri; order Salmoniformes; family Salmonidae; genus Oncorhynchus; species Oncorhynchus keta. Next base: position 7,061 of record NW_026290567.1, read on the forward strand.
AGCCAGTCTACTGATAGAGGGGAAGTGTCCCTGGTCCTGTCTGGTCAGCCAGTCTACTGATAGAGGAAGTGTCCCCTGGTCCTGTCTGGTCAGCCAGTCTACTGATAGAGGGAAGTGTCCTCTGGTCTGTCTGGTCCTGTCTGGACAGCCAGTCTACTGATAAAGGGAAGTGTCCCCTGGTCCTGTCTGGTCAGCCAGTCTACTGATAGAGGAAGTGTCCTCTGGTCCTGTCTGGTCAGCCAGTCTACTGATAGAGGGAAGTGTCCCCTGGTCCTGTCTGGTCAGCCAGTCTGCTGATAGAGGAAGTGTCCTCTGGTCCTGTCTGGTCAGCCAGTCTACTGATAGAGGGAAGTGTCCTCTGGTCCTGTCTGGTCAGCCAGTCTACTGATAGAGGAGGTGTCCCCTGGTCCTGTCTGGTCCTGTCTGGTCAGCCAGTCTACTGATAGAGGAAGTGTCCCCTGGTCCTGTCTGGTCAGCCAGTCTACTGATAGAGGAAGTGTCCTCTGGTCCTGTCTGGTCAGCCAGTCTACTGATAGAGGGAAGTGTCCTCTGGTCTGTCTGGTCCTGTCTGGACAGCCAGTCTACTGATAGAGGGAAGTGTCCCCTGGTCCTGTCTGGTCAGCCAGTCTACTGATAGAGGAAGTGTCCCCTGGTCTGTCTGGTCAGCCAGTCTACTGATAGAGTGAAGTGTCCTCTGGAGGGTCAACGAGGCCCCCTGCTTAATTTGGTAAAACTAACAGAAGCAGTGAGCTCATGTTTGGAGCCCCCTCTCTCTCCCCTCCTTCTCTCTCTCTTCCCTCCTTCTCTCTCTCTCTTCCCTCCTTCTCTCTCTCTTCCCTCCTTCTCTCTCTCTCTCTTCCCTCCCCCTCTCTCTCTCTTCCCTCCCTCTCTCTCTCTCTTCCCTCCCTCTCTCTCTCTCTCTCTTCCCTCCTCTCTCTCTCTCTTCCCTCCTTCCCTCTCTCTCCTCCCTCCTTCTCTCTCTTCCCTCCTTCTCTCTCTCTCTTACCTCCCCCTCTCTCTCTCTTCCCTCCCTCTCTCTCTCTCTCTCTCTCTCTCTCTTCCCTCCTCTCTCTCTCTCTTCCCTCCCTCCCTCCCTCTCTCTCTCTCTTTTCCTCCTCTCTCTCTGCAGCCAATCCAAACTCATTAAAGGCTCAAGAGTGCAATTAGTTTGTCAGTGGATGACCCCAGGGAACAGGGGTCTTGGTCTCTTCAGAACAGTCGTACAGGCACAGGGTTATATCCCCATGGAACCCTATTCCCTGTACTTTGAGTCCTATGGCCCTGGTCTAAAATAATGCATCACTAGTAATGGTCACTAGTAGTTCACTATATAGGGAATAGGGCTCTGGTCACTAGTAGTTCACTATATAGGGAATAGGGCCCTAGGTCAGGAGTAGTTAATTATATAGTGAATAGGGCCCTAGGTCAGGAGTAGTTCACTATATAGGGAATAGGGCCCTGGTCACTAGTAGTTCACTATATAGGGAATAGGGCTCTGGTCTATAGAGGTTCACTATATAGGGAATAGGGCCCTAGGTCAGAAGTAGTGCACTATATAGGGAATAGGGCCCTAGGTCAGAAGTAGTTCACTATATAGGGAATAGGGCTCTGGTCACTAGTAGTTCACTATATAGGGAATAGGGCCCTAGGTCAGAAGTAGTGCACTATATAGGGAATAGGGCCCTAGGTCAGAAGTAGTTCACTATATAGGGAATAGGGCCCTAGGTCAGAAGTAGTTCACTATATAGGGAATAGGGCCCTAGGTCAGAAGTAGTTCACTATTTAGGGAATAGGGCCCTAGGTCAGAAGTAGTTCACTATTTGGGAATAGGGCCCTAGGTCAGGAGTAGTTCATTATATAGTGAATAGGGCCCTAGGTCAGAAGTAGTTCATTATATAGTGAATAGGGCCCTAGGTCAGGAGTAGTTCATTATATAGTGAATAGGGCCCTAGGTCAGGAGTAGTTCATTATATAGTGAATAGGGCCCTAGGTCAGAAGTAGTTCATTATATAGTGAATAGGGCCCTAGGTCAGGAGTAGTTCATTATATAGGGAATAGGGCCCTAGGTCAGAAGTAGTTCATTATATAGTGAATAGGGCCCTAGGTCAGAAGTAGTTTACTATATAGTGAATAGGGCCCTAGGTCAGAAGTAGTTCATTATATAGTGAATAGGACCCTAGGTCAGAATTGTTTCACTATTTAGGGAATAGGGCCCTAGGTCAGAAGTAGTTCATTATATAGTGAATAGGGCCCTAGGTCAGAAGTATTTCACTATTTAGGGAATATGGCCCTAGGTCAGAAGTAGTTCATTATATATTGAATAGGGCCCTAGGTCAGAAGTAGTTCATTATATAGTGAATAGGGCCCTAGGTCAGAAGTAGTTCATTATATCGTGAATAGGGCCCTAGGTCAGAAGTAGTTCACTATATAGTGAATAGGGCCCTAGGTCAGAAGTAGTTCACTATTTAGGGAATAGGGCCCTAAGTCAGGAGTAGTTCATTATATAGTGAATAGGGCCCTAGGTCATAAGTAGTTCACTATATAGTGAATAGGGCCCTAGGTCAGGAGTGTTTCACTATTTAGGGAATAGGGCCCTAGGTCAGAAGTAGTTCATTATATAGTGAATAGGGCCCTAGGTCAGAAGTATTTCACTATTTAGGGAATAGGGCCCTAGGTCAGAAGTAGTTCATTATATATTGAATAGGGCCCTAGGTCAGAAGTAGTTCACTATATAGTGAATAGGGCCCTAGGTCAGAAGTAGTTCACTATATAGTGAATAGGGCCCTAGGTCAGAAGTAGTTCACTATTTAGGGAATAGGGCCCTAGGTCAGAAGTAGTTCACTATATAGGGAATGGGTAGGCACCCTGACCACCTTGGTTATCTCTACATCATATTATCTCTCCATCATTTTATCTCTCCATTTTATCTCTCCATCAGTTATCTCTCCATCATATTATCTCTCCATCAGTTATCTCCATCATATTATCTCTCCATCAGTTATCTCCATCATATTATCTCTCCATCATATTATCTCTCCATCATATTATCTCTCCATCAGTTATCTCCATCATATTATCTCTCCATCATATTATCTCTCCATCAGTTACCTCTCCATCATATTATCTCTCCATCATATTATCTCTCCATCAGTTACCTCTCCATCATATTATCTCTCCATCATATTATCTCTCCATCAGTTATCTCTCCATCAGTTACCTCTCCATCATATTATCTCTCCATCAGTTATCTCCATCATATTATCTCTCCATCATATTATCTCTCCATCAGTTATCTCTCCATCATTTTATCTCTCCACCAGTTCTCTCTCCATCAGGTATCTCTCCATCAGTTATCTCTCCATCAGTTCTCTCCATCAGTTCTCTCCATCAGTTCTCTCCATCAGTTATCTCTCCATCATATTATCTCTTCATCAGTTCTCTCTCCATCAGGTATCTCTCTGTCAGTTATCTCTGTATCAGTTATCTTTCCATTACTCTTTAAGATCAAAGATTAACTATAGGTACAGGCCTATATTTTACCCCTTTGTTTTTATGGCCAACTTCTGTTCCTCATCAACAGCCTATTGAAATCATTCAGACGTTGATGCCATGTGTCCCTATTCGATTCACATTTAATTCATGTTGTATTTTTTCCCCACAGATCCCAACGAGGACAGTAGATGCTCAGATGACCGTTGCTGCTCCCACTCAGCCAGCGACCGAGACTCCGTCTCTTCCGCCGTGTCAGAAGAACCCACTGAAGGCAGCGACAAAACGGGACGGAAAACGGCAGACAGCAGCCTGACCGACGACAACGACGAGACGCAGAACGCCTTTGACGATCAGTCGGACCCGGAAGCCCCTCTGGACCCGAGCTCTGTCCGAAGAAGAAAACTAGAACCGTTTTCAGTCGGAGTCAGGTGTTTCAGTTGGAGTCGGCGTTCGATATGAAAGCGGTACCTGAGCAGTTCTGAACGGGCAGGTATCGCGGCCTCTCTCCAGCTGACGGAAAGTAGGTGAAAATCTGGTTCCAGAATCGACGGAACAAATGGAAGAGACAGATGGCCGCGGATCAAGAGACCGTAAACGTTTCCCACTCGTCCCAACGGATAGTCCGAGTTCCGATTCTATATCCGCAGCTCCACGCCCTCGGCGTTGGGTTTCAACGTCAACGTGTCCCAGGTCTCCCCTCCGTTGATGAGTTTCTCGAACCCTGTTAACTATCCCATCTCCTCCTTTGCGCACTCCATGCGTTTACTACGCTCGCAAATGACCGGGTTGGTGTAAAGACCGTTACCGAGCTTTCACTGCTTTTTGTTCACGTCATGTTGTTTAAATTTAAATTTAACCTTTATTTAACCTTTATTTAACCTTTATTTAACCTTTATTTAACCTTTATTTAACCTTTATTTTACCTTTATTTTACCTTTATTTTACCTTTATTTTACCTTTATTTTACCTTTATTTAACCTTTATTTAACCTTTATTTAACCTTTATTTAACCTTTATTTAACCTTTATTTAACCTTTATTTAACCAGGCAAGTCAGTTAAGAACACATTCTTATTTTCAATGACGGCCTGGGAACAGTGGGGTTAATTGATCTAGGAACAGTGGGTTAACTGGTCTAGGAACAGTGGGGTTGACTGGTCTAGGAACAGTGGGTTAACTGGTCTAGGAACAGTGGGGTTAACTGGTCTAGGAACAGTGGGGTTAACTGGTCTAGGAACAGTGGGTTAACTGGTCTAGGAACAGTGGGTTAACTGGTCTAGGAACAGTGGGTTAACTGGTCTAGGAACAGTGGGGTTAACTGGTCTAGGAACAGTGGGGTTAACTGGTCTAGGAACAGTGGGTTAACTGGTCTAGGAACAGTGGGTTAACTGGTCTAGGAACAGTGGGTTAACTGGTCTAGGAACAGTGGGTTAACTGGTCTAGGAACAGTGGGTTAACTGGTCTAGGAACAGTGGGTTAACTGGTCTAGGAACAGTGGGTTAACTGGTCTAGGAACAGTGGGGTTAACTGGTCTAGGAACAGTGGGTTAACTGGTCTAGGAACAGTGGGTTAACTGGTCTAGGAACAGTGGGTTAACTGGTCTAGGAACAGTGGGGTTAACTGGTCTAGGAACAGTGGGGTTAACTGGTCTAGGAACAGTGGGTTAACTGGTCTAGGAACAGTGGGGTTAACTGGTCTAGGAACAGTGGGGTTAACTGGTCTAGGAACAGTGGGGTTAACTGGTCTAGGAACAGTGGGGTTAACTGGTCTAGGAACAGTGGGGTTAACTGGTCTAGGAACAGTGGGTTAACTGGTCTAGGAACAGTGGGTTAACTGGTCTAGGAACAGTGGGTTAACTGGTCTAGGAACAGTGGGGTTAACTGGTCTAGGAACAGTGGGTTAACTGGTCTAGGAACAGTGGGGTTAACTGGTCTAGGAACAGTGGGTTAACTGGTCTAGGAACAGTGGGGTTAACTGGTCTAGGAACAGTGGGTTAACTGGTCTAGGAACAGTGGGTTAACTGGTCTAGGAACAGTGGGGTTAACTGGTCTAGGAACAGTGGGTTAACTGGTCTAGGAACAGTGGGGTTAACTGGTCTAGGAACAGTGGGTTAACTGGTCTAGGAACAGTGGGTTAACTGGTCTAGGAACAGTGGGGTTAACTGGTCTAGGAACAGTGGGTTAACTGGTCTAGGAACAGTGGGTTAACTGGCCTAGGAACAGTGGGGTTAACTGGTCTAGGAACAGTGGGGTTAACTGGTCTAGGAACAGTGGGTTAACTGGTCTAGGAACAGTGGGGTTAACTGGTCTAGAACAGTCGGTTAACTGGTCTAGGAACAGTGGGTTAACTGGTCTAGGAACAGTGGGGTTAACTGGTCTAGGAACAGTGGGGTTAACTGGTCTAGGAACAGTGGGTTAACTGGTCTAGGAACAGTGGGGTTAACTGGTCTAGGAACAGTGGGTTAACTGGTCTAGGAACAGTGGGGTTAACTGGTCTAGGAACAGTGGGTTAACTGGTCTAGGAACAGTGGGTTAACTGGTCTAGGAACAGTGGGACTGGTCTAGGAACAGTGGGTTAACTGGTCTAGGAACAGTGGGTTAACTGGTCTAGGAACAGTGGGTTAACTGGTCTAGGAACAGTGGGTTAACTGGTCTAGGAACAGTGGGTTAACTGGTCTAGGAACAGTGGGGTTAACTGGTCTAGGAACAGTGGGGTTAACTGGTCTAGGAACAGTGGGTTGACGACTGGTCTAGGAACAGTGGGTTAACTGGTCTAGGAACAGTGGGTTAACTGGTCTAGGAACAGTGGGGTTAACTGGTCTAGGAACAGTGGGGTTAACTGGTCTAGGAACAGTGGGTTAACTGGTCTACGAACAGTGGGTTAACTGGTCTAGGAACAGTGGGTTAACTGGTCTACGAACAGTGGGTTAACTGGTCTAGGAACAGTGGGTTAACTGGTCTAGGAACAGTGGGTTAACTGGTCTAGGAACAGTGGGTTAACTGGTCTAGGAACAGTGGGTTAACTGGTCTAGGAACAGTGGGTTAACTGGTCTAGGAACAGTGGGGTTAACTGGTCTAGGAACAGTGGGGTTAACTGGTCTAGGAACAGTGGGTTAACTGGTCTAGGAACAGTGGGGTTAACTGGTCTAGGAACAGTGGGTTAACTGGTCTAGGAACAGTGGGGTTAACTGGTCTAGGAACAGTGGGTTAACTGGTCTAGGAACAGTGGGTTAACTGGTCTAGGAACAGTGGGTTAACTGGTCTAGGAACAGTGGGTTAACTGGTCTAGGAACAGTGGGTTAACTGGTCTAGGAACAGTGGGTTAACTGGTCTAGGAACAGTGGGTTAACTGGTCTAGGAACAGTGGGTTACACTGGTCTAGGAACAGTGGGGTTAACTGGTCTAGGAACAGTGGGGTTAACTGGTCTAGGAACAGTGGGTTACACTGGTCTAGGAACAGTGGGTTACACTGGTCTAGGAACAGTGGGTTACACTGGTCTAGGAACAGTGGGGTTAACTGGTCTAGGAACAGTGGGTTAACTGGTCTAGGAACAGTGGGTTAACTGGTCTAGGAACAGTGGGTTAACTGGTCTAGGAACAGTGGGTTAACTGGTCTAGGAACAGTGGGTTAACTGGTCTAGGAACAGTGGGTTAACTGGTCTAGGAACAGTGGGTTAACTGGTCTAGGAACAGTGGGTTAACTGGTCTAGGAACAGTGGGTTAACTGCCTTGTTCAGGGGCAGAACGACAGATTTGTACCTTGTCAGCTCGGGGGTTTGAACTCGCAACCTTCCGGTTACTAGTCCAACGCTCTAACCAGACGTCATTAATTTATTCAATTATTGAAGATAGCGATTCGTGCAAATAACAATAACTACAATGGCCGCGGAAAACTATACAAGTAAAAGAGTTTGAAGACTTACAATTGATCGCGGTGTTTTTTTTTTTATGTTATAAATGTACTATTTTAAATATCTACTTTTATTATATTATCGCCACACTTAGATAATTATAGTGTTTGTGCGGGTCCACATTGCTATGTTTTTTTAATATACACATTTATTTGTGCAAAGACTTTTATACTCAAAGCCCGTTTCTAACGTGACTTTTTTCTCCACACAGCTTTTTCTCCACACAGCTCTAAATAAACGAATCACAAGATATGAGTGATGTGTGTGTGTGTTGTTGTCCTGTGTATCCTCCGGCAACGTGCTTCGGGGTCAATTTTCGAGCAATTTCGACTAACGTCCAGAGTTGAACCTGCAATGAGATTCGATTGATCGATCAACTGTAGCCTACAGTTGATCAATCCATGTGAAATTGTAAGTAATTTGATCGGAATTTACCCCATCTATTGGCTCCTCCCGGACTATAGGCTACAAATATAGACTAGTATATTTTATTTCGCCAGTTTTACTTCCGTCAAAATAGACACGGACGAGGACAGAAGACGTCGTGTGCAGCGAACTAGTTCTCACAAGTCCTCCGTCCAAGGCAGCGATAGTTCTCACACATATCAGCGTATTGAATTATTTTGAGCATGGCCTTGGGGGAAAAAAAAAAAACAGACTTCCGTGGCATGCAGGCCTAACATGCTCTCTGCCCTGCAACTGAACTGGGAACACCCGTCTCTCCATTAGAGGAAATATGGTCTGATCATCATCATTCCTATTTATAAAACACACGGCAGGGTCAACGACAGGACGTTGGTGAGGACAAATGAATTATAGACACTATTACATAAATATGACATCACGCTACTGCAACCACCAGGCCGGAGCTGGCATGTTGTGATTGTGAGCGACTGGATAAGAAACAGTTGAACCGTAGAGTTAGTTGGTTTATAGACCTGTACGGTAGGACTCATAGTTCTATATCTTTACCTTTATTTAACTAGGCAAGTCAGTTAATTAGAACACATTCTTATTTTCAATGACGGCCTAGGAACAGTGGGTTTAACTGCCTGTTCAGGGGGCAGAACGGCAGATTTGTACCTTGTCAGCTCGGGGATTTGAACTTGCAAACCTGCATAGTAGCCTACTATGGCCCGTCATAGGCTACTATGACCAGGTCGCAGTTGTAAATGAGAACTTGTTGTCAACTGGCCTACCTGGTTAAATAAAGATTAAATACAAATAAACAATAATGTGTTATTTATTTACAACACAAGTAGACGTTTAATTCAGAGGATCCACGGACCAACTAAAGTAGCCTCTCTTATAATCCGAACTAATAGGCTTTATGTGTGTAATGTGGAGATTATAGCTTATGCATATTTCTATTTATAACTATTTATATTTAACAAGGCTTTTCCTTCGTTGTCATAAATATGTATTTCTTATTATTACACTTTCAGTAGCCTCTGCCTGTACGTAGGAGCCGCCATTCATTCGGAGAAGGATACTTGAGATAACGTCCGAGGGCAACACATATTTAGGGTAAAACAACTCAATGCTAACTATATTCATCACAACCACATCCCCATCGAAGACGATAGACGTTTTGCTTTTGGGAGAACGTGTGGCCGTGGGGTTTCCTGGGTAAAATAACGTACACGAATTCAAATTCCTTCTGCTGTGGTTTTATCTGTAAAACGGACAACAACAAAAATATGGTCACGATCATCATCTCAACAAACAATACAATAGAAGGTTCTAACTTTATTCTGGACAATAAACAGTCATCAATATAACGCTCAATATCATATGGATAACAGTTAGCCTACACTAAACACAGTCTACGTCTATATGAATAAGTGGCGCGGCGGTCTAAGGCACTGCATCTCAGTGCTTACAGGTGTCACTAAAAACACCCTGGTTCGAATCTAGGCTGTATCACAACCGGCCGTGATAGGGAGTCCCGTAAGGCGGCGAACAATTGGCCCGGCGACGTCCGGGTTTGTCCAGTGTAGACTGCCGTTGTAAATAATAATTTACAGGCCTAGTTAAACAGGCCTCCACTATAGCGTGTAGTCTTTCAGCCATTATATTGATTTATAGGCCTTTACCTTAGCCTTGTGCAAAAACACAATGGCGTTAAAAATACTTTAAAGTCGTTATTTTTGGGGGAGGGTTTCTGTACTTTACTATTTATATTTTTGACTACTTTTACTTCACTACATATGAAAATAATGTACTTTTAACTCAATACATTTTCCCCTGACACCCAAAGTACTTGTTACATTTTAATGTTTAGCAGGACAGGAAAATGGTCAATTCATACACTTATCAAGAGAACATCCCAGGGTAGCCTAGTGGTTAGAGCATTGGACTAGCAAGTTCAAACCCCCTGAGCAGACAAGGTACAATTCTGTCGTTCTGCCCCAATTCTGTCGTTCCCAGGCCGTCATTGAAAATAAGAATTTGTTCTTAACTGACTTGCCTGGTTAAATAACAAACATCCCTGGTCATCCCTACTGCCTCTGATCTGGAGGACTCACTAAACACCAATGCTTTCATTTGTAAAATATGTCTGAGTGTTGGAGTGTGGCAATCAGTAAATAAATAAAACATGTAAATAAAATGGTGCCGTCATGTTTGTAGTAAAAAGGAATTTGAAATTATTTACACTTTTACTTTCAATACATTAGTCTATTTTATCAATTACAATAACTTTTCATATTTAAGTATATTTAAAACCAAATACGTTTTAGACTTGTACTCAAGTAGTATTTTACTGGGTGACTTTTTTATTTTTACCCGAGTCATTTTCTATGAAGGTATATATTTTTTTTACTATGACTCAAGTATGACGTTTGGGGACTTTATCCACCGCGGGCGGAATATAGAAGCCTGGTGGGTTCTATTCTATTCGTTCCCTTCTATCAGTTAACGAGTTTATAAGATGCAAAGAAATAAATATGCGTTAATGAATTGCAATGCAGGCCTAAATTAGATGGAAACGGTTACACATAGAAATGGAGCTAGGTTATTTTAATTTACAGTAAATGTTGTGTTCAATATGTTATTCCAGCTACATTCATGTAAATACTATTTATAATATATTTATATTGGTGTCTCTCTCTTGTTTTTTTACTTTGAAAACTACAGCTCGTAGAAAAGGCCTCATTAAAACGTGAACTTCGTTAAAACGTGTACCAGTCATTAAAAAAAAAAAAAAAAATAAAAACCGCTGAAACCCCCGTAATCCACCTCCGCTTCTCCCAACGACAAAACCTCCTGGTGGACATCGGGATTGGACCCGGTCAGCACCAGGTGTTAAGTCTAAAACAGGATGTATTAGGTAGCCTACCTTCTAGGCAGAACTGCAGGGTCTATAGCTAGACATGATATATTCACCAACCCAAAGCCATGTCTGCAGAAAAAAAAATAGGCCAATTCCTCAAATACAGAACACCTCAAATTAAATGATTTCCAATGAATCACTTCCATTCTTCGTTTCGTAGCCTGTATACCAGATGCCAGGCTCAAGAAAGAAGGAAACGATAACATTATATACTCCCTCTCTCTCTCTTCCCCTCCCTTGATGCAATTGGCCCCTCGCAGGCACTCCTCTTGTCCAATGGACGAGAGCGCACCAACGTTCCATCCGGTCCGTGGAAGTTACAGGCGAGGCAGAGAGAGGGAGAGGCGCGCCGTGAAAGCCCCAGTCCAATCCCCTCATCATCCTCGCATGGAGCAAATGGTGCGTGGAGCGTCAAGACGTCGTTAGGGAGAGAAGAGAGTTCCAAGTTCCACTTCTACATTTGGTTCCAAATTTCCTTGCGGGACAAAGGCCATTTCTCTAAAATGATGAGCAAAGTGGACGCGTCATGTAAGCCGACTGCCGCGTCTCTCAAATTCACCATAGACAATATTCTGAACCTGCAGACATACTCGAGCGGTAACAACGGTAGGAAGACAGTTGACAGCTGTCATTCCGGTAGCAGGCTACAGAATAGCACGGGACTGTACTGGTTCGATGACCATCAACGGAGAATGGACCCCGCGACAAGGCTACACGATGCAGGTAGGCAACTGTTGCCTAATATGGTCAAATATGAACGTTAAACACTGCACTGTATCAGACTAAACTGCCTTTTTGCAGCCCGATTCAACACATCGGGCCGAATGCATTTATATGTGTAGCATAATATTGTAGCCTGATAAACTGTCAGCGTCAAGCTATATATATATATTGCGGAATACAATGTCTGTCCCATTTCTGTTCTCAGAGCCGGATAACGACTGTAGCCCAACCCGGAGGACCCAAGGCCGTCGCTATCACCCGGGAAGACTCGTTACAGATCACCGACAATTGCTTCGAAAGCGGGGACAGCGGCGACGACTGCTCCTCGACGCATCACACCGGAGACGGTGATAGCAGCGGCAAGAAAAAACAACTGTTAATAATAACCAAGAAAAAAACTCGCACAATCTTCTCCAAGAGACAGATCTTTCAGTTGGAATCTACTTTCGATATGAAGCGGTACCTTAGCAGCGCCGAGCGCGCCTGCCTCGCCGATTCTCTCCAGCTGACGGAAACGCAGGTCAAAATCTGGTTCCAGAACCGAAGGAATAAATTGAAAAGACAGATTTCAACAGCGCTAGATGGTCCCAACGGTGATTTCTGCGACGCGGGTCCGGGGAAGGTTCTGCAGCTCCCGGCCTTGTACAAAGACAATAACCTGCTGGGGAGATGCTTGATGCCGATGCCCCTGCCCATCGTATACCCTGGCAGTAGCACGCATTATTTATGTTTTTCCAATGCCAGCAAGTACTTTAGTCTATTCGAAGGAGACGTTGTCCTGTAGTAGACAAGGCCGGCCGAGTCTGCTTATTAAAGGAGACGTTGTCCGTAGTCTGCTAAAGGAGACGTTGTCCTGTAGTAGACAACCCGGCCTAGTCTGTTAGACAAGGCCGGCCGAGTCTGAAGAGACGTTGTCCGTAGACAAGGCCGGCCGGTCTGTTAGCATCAGGCCGGCCGTCTGCAAAAAGACTATTTAAACCCGGCCTCGTCTGTTTACATAAAGACAAGTTTGTGATATATCATGCCAATTTCAGCTTCCGCATTTAGCGCCCCCCCCCATCATCATCGTGTTAAAAAAACGTAAGGTCGAGTCTGGCCCATGTAGTCCTTTAAAAAAGCCCACTTGTAAGGATAGCCTGTTGACCTAAAGCCGAGCTCAATCCTACTTGTCACATCGATAGCCTGCGCCAATTGTTTTTATTGACACACGTCAACAATGTTGATATAAAACTCTGGAACATATTTGCAGGATATCCTATCACACAAAGACACGCAGAATAACTCCATATTCAGTTTTATGTTATAATAATAGATAGTAGTTTCGGTACGCAGACTACCAGCATAAAACAGCGGGTCTAATATTAATAATATATGTCATTTAGCAGACGCTTTTATCCAAAGCGACTTACAGTCATGTGTGCATACATTCTACGTATGGGTGGTCCCGGGGATCGAACCCACTACCCTGGCGTTACAAGCGCCACGCTCTACCAACTGAGCTACAGAAGGACCAATAATCATTTATTAAATTATTATTATTATGAACCTGTTATTAACAACAGCTTGTCCCAGCAGTCTAAACACGGCCAAGATGGTATTATATTTGCATGCATGTGCTGTATTATATTTCATTTTCAATTAATTAAATTAACTATGTATTTAAAATGAATGTAATTATTATTATTTTTTTACGCATGTTTAAACTTTATTTCAATTAAAAAGTATAAAATTCTTATTTCTTCCCAAAACACTATAAAATTGACTGAATCTGTCATTAAAAAATGGTTTTTATGTATATAAAAAACAAACATCGTTTGATACAAAGGTTTATTTTTTTATTTTTAACCTTTATTTAAACAGGCAAGTCAGTTAAGGACACATTCTTATTTTCAATGACGGCCTAGGAACAGTGGGTTAACTGCCTGTTCAGGGGCAGAGCGACAGATTTGTACCTTGTCAGCTCAGGGGTTTGAACTCACAACCTTCTGGTTACTAGTCCAACGCTCTAACCACTAGGCTACGCTGCCTCCATTTATGTAAACTATGCGTAGGCTGTGCTGCGCCCCTTCAGTTGTAGGATGTATGAGGAACGGATGTATAAATGCATTTTGGGTTGTTTTACCCGTATTTACTCTTAACACAGTTTAAAGTAGAGATGTCAAAAAAATGTCACACAAACCATTAACAACATGTCTGCTAACTATTAGTACGGTTCCAGAAACCCCTGATGAATGTGGCATTTTCACAATTCTGGTATAAAACACAGAATTCACATTTCATAATAAATATTATGAAACGATGTATAAATGCTTATTTTGTAACACGTTGGCGTGTTTATCAAGACACAGCATGAATCTGATTACTCTTAACACAGAGAGAAAGTAGAGATGTCAAAAAATGACACAAAGATTAAGAGACAGTCTGCTAACTAGAGAGGCAGAGAGACAGAGAGAGAGAGATTTTCACAATTCTGAGTATAGAAACACAGAATTCACATTTCATAATAAATATTATGAAACCGAAAAGAGACCGACTTATTGTTGTAACAGAAGAGTGTAACTAATCTCAGAGACACAGCATGTGAATCTGATTATCGCCAACGACGAGAGAGAGAGAGAGAGAGAGAGAGAGAGAAAGAAAGAGAGAGAGACAGAGAGAAAGAGAGAGAAGAGAGAGAGAAAGAGAGAGAAAGAGAGAGAGAGAGAGAGAGAGAGAGAAGAGAGAGAGAGAGAGAGAGAGAGAGAAGAGAGAGAGAGAGAGAGAGAAAGAGAGAGAGAAATAGAGAGAGAAAGAGAGAGACAGAGAGAGACAGAGAGAGAGACAGAGAGAGAGAGAGAGAGAGAGAGAGAGAGAGAGAGAGAGAGAGAGAGAGAGAGAGCTAATCCTGCTTAGTGGAATATCACTGATTGCAGTCAAGTGCTTTAATTAATTAAGAACCAGGCTTCTTAAGAGAAATGTATGTAAGCTGATCATAAATACGTTGTAAAACGTTAAAACGTTCCTTCTGAAGTAGGACGTACGTAGGAAAGATGTGTGGCAAAAGGACTGGGCGCCTATTGTGGTCCTCTGCTTGCGCACAATATTTAACACTTGACGTATACTTTGGGAGTATTTACCCAGAAAAGTACCCCATTACAACTCGTTTATTTCAAGGACTATTGGCTTTGGATTCTGCAATGGCACAGACATAGTCTTAACGCGTAATAGTGTATTCCGCCCTCCAATTACACTGCCTTAATATACAATTACGCTGTAAACTATTCGACAAGGAGAGTAGGCTAAATTCAGCGAAAAACAATATGGTCTGTTATTGAATTCATTTGACATGTGTAATGTGCCCGAGTGAAGCCCCATAGATGCACTTTTATGCACGAACAAATTGGCTCAGTTTAATCGCAACAGCAGGATGTTACAACAAGGAGTGTCCGTTTCACCAGCGCACATTCATTTCGCCACGCAGCTGTAGAATTAGAACGATCAGAACGTAGCCGTGACATTCTAATTCTATGCCTTTAATTAAAGCCTCGTCATTCACACTTAAGTGTCGTCACCCACAGTCTTGGTTAAAACGCGTTGCGCCCCAGTCTCCACGCAGGGAAACGGCGAACAGATGGAGCTGCTCGAGCCCTGGCCGAGGGCGCATTATAGGTCCGCGCGGGTTATCCGCCCCTGTCCACTATATCCACGAGACGCTCAAGGGCCTCCCATGGGAACGCGCCTGCGCACTTTCACCGTAAATTAATAACGACCTCCGTATTTGGCCAAGGTGTTTTTCTTTTAAAGGCCTACCTACACGGGGAGGGCTATGTCAGGTGTGCACTAAGGTGACAAAATGTAAAATGGGAAAGCAAAAAAAATAAGAGATTAAGGGACAGACATTGGCTCTAATAAGGTTTGATCTTTTGAAATGTGAGCAGTTTATTATATTGACATGGGATAAGACATTTAATCATTCAGTTGAATTAAAACCTCGACAGGATCAGTGGGTCCCCCGACGGGAAAATTGAGCTTACGTAGGCTAATGCGATTAGCATGAGGTTGAGCTAATGTAGGCTAATGCGATTAGCATGAGGTTGAGCTAACGTAGGCTAATGCGATTAGCATGAGGTTGAGCTAATGTAGGCTAATGTGATTAGCACGAGGTTGAGCTAATGTAGGCTAATGCGATTAGCATGAGGTTGAGCTAATGTAGGCTAATGCGATTAGCATGAGGTAGGGAGTAACAAGAACATTTCCCAGGACATAGACATATCTTATATGGGCAGAAAGCTTCAATTCTGGTTAATCTACCTCCACTCTCTAATTTACAGTAGCTATTACAGGGAAATAATACCATGCTATTGGCTGAGGAGAGTGGCACAGTTATGAGCTTGAAATTGTATTAATAAACCAATTAGCCACATTGGGCAGTCTTGATACTATTACCAGGTAGCCTAGTGGGGTGGCAGGTAGCTTAGTGGGGTGGCAGGTAGCCTAGTAGGGTGGCGGGGTGGCAGGTAGCCTAGTGTGGTGGCAGGTAGCCTAGTGGGGTGGCAGGTAGACTAGTGGGGTGGCAGGTAGACTAGTGGGGTGGCAGGTAGACTAGTGGGGTGGCAGGTAGACTAGTGGGGCGGCAGGTAGACTAGTGGGGTGGCAGGTAGACTAGTGGGGTGGCAGGTAGACTAGTGGGGTGGCAGGTAGCCTAGTGGGGTGGCAGGTAGACTAGTGGGGTGGCAGGTAGACTAGTGGGGGCGGCAGGTAGACTAGTGGGGTGGCAGGTAGCCTAGTGGGGTGGCAGGTAGACTAGTGGGGTGGCAGGTAGACTAGTGGGGTGGCAGGTAGACTAGTGGGGTGGCAGGTAGACTAGTGGGGTGGCAGGTAGACTAGTGGGGTGGCAGGTAGACTAGTGGGGTGGCAGGTAGACTAGTGGGGTGGCAGGTAGACTAGTGGGGTGGCAGGTAGACTAGTGGGGTGGCAGGTAGCCTAGTGGGGTGGCAGGTAGACTAGTGGGGTGGCAGGTAGACTAGTGGGGTGGCAGGTAGACTAGTGGGGTGGCAGGTAGACTAGTGGGGTGGCAGGTAGACTAGTGGGGCGGCAGGTAGACTAGTGGGGTGGCAGGTAGACTAGTGGGGTGGCAGGTAGCCTAGTGGGGTGGCAGGTAGACTAGTGGGGCGGCAGGTAGACTAGTGGGGTGGCAGGTAGCCTAGTGGGGTGGCAGGTAGACTAGTGGGGCGGCAGGTAGCCTAGTGGGGTGGCAGGTAGCCTAGTGGGGTGGCAGGTAGACTAGTGGGGCGGCAGGTAGACTAGTGGGGTGGCAGGTAGCCTAGTGGGGTGGCAGGTAGACTAGTGGGGCGGCAGGTAGACTAGTGGGGTGGCAGGTAGCCTAGTGGGGTGGCAGGTAGCCTAGTGGGGTGGCAGGTAGCCTAGTGGGGTGGCAGGTAGCCTAGTGGGGTGGCAGGTAGCCTAGTGGGGTGGCAGGTAGACTAGTGGGGTGGCAGGTAGACTAGTGGGGTGGCAGGTAGCCTAGTGGGGTGGCAGGTAGACTAGTGGGGTGGCAGGTAGACTAGTGGGGTGGCAGGTAGACTAGTGGGGTGGCAGGTAGACTAGTGGGGTGGCAGGTAGACTAGTGGGGTGGCAGGTAGACTAGTGGGGTGGCAGGTAGACTAGTGGGGTGGCAGGTAGACTAGTGGGGTGGCAGGTAGACTAGTGGGGTGGCAGGTAGACTAGTGGGGTGGCAGGTAGACTAGTGGGGTGGCAGGTAGCCTAGTGGGGTGGCAGGTAGCCTAGTGGGGTGGCAGGTAGACTAGTGGGGTGGCAGGTAGACTAGTGGGGTGGCAGGTAGACTAGTGGGGTGGCAGGTAGCCTAGTGGGGTGGCAGGTAGCCTAGTGGGGTGGCAGGTAGCCTAGTGGGGTGGCAGGTAGACTAGTGGGGTGGCAGGTAGACTAGTGGGGTGGCAGGTAGACTAGTGGGGTGGCAGGTAGACTAGTGGGGTGGCAGGTAGACTAGTGGGGTGGCAGGTAGCCTAGTGGGGTGGCAGGTAGACTAGTGGGGTGGCAGGTAGACTAGTGGGGTGGCAGGTAGACTAGTGGGGTGGCAGGTAGACTAGTGGGGTGGCAGGTAGCCTAGTGGGGTGGCAGGTAGACTAGTGGGGTGGCACACACACACACACACACACACACACACACACACACACACACACACACACACACACACACACACACACACACACACACACACACACACACACACACACACACACACACACACACACACACACACACACACAGAGAGACTGACAGTAGGGAGTCATTTAGCAGACTCTCTTATCCAGAGAGACTGACAGTAGGGAGTCATTTAGCAGACTCTCTTATCCAGAGAGACTGACAGTAGGGAGTCATTTTGCAGACTCTCTTATCCAGAGAGACTGACAGTAGGGAGTCATTTAACAGACTCTCTTATCCAGAGAGACTTACAGTAGGGAGTCATTTAGCAGACTCTCATCCAGAGAGACTTACAGTAGGGAGTCATTTATAAATCAACTGATAAATCAACACATAAATCAACACATACATCAACACATAAATCAACTGATAAATCAACTGATAAATCAACTGATAAATCAACTGATAAATCAACTGATAAATCAACACATAAATCAACTGATAAATCAACTGATAAATCAACTGATAAATCAACACATAAATCAACTGATAAATCCCAACAGATAAATGATAAATCAACACATAAATCAACTGATCAACTGATAAATCAACACATAAATCAACTGACTATAAATCAACTGATAAATCAACACGATAAATCAACTGATAAATCAACTGATAAATCAACACATAAATCAACTGATAAATCAACACATAAATCAACTGATAAATCAACACATAAATCAACTGATAAATCAACTGATAAATCAACTGATAAATCAACTGATAAATCACATAAATCAACTGATAAATCAACACATAAATCAACACATAAATCAACTGATAAATCAACTGATAAATCAACTTATAAATCAACACATAAATCAACTGATAAATCAACTGATAAATCAACACATAAATCAACTGATAAATCAACTGATAAATCAACACATAAATCAACACATGAATCAACACATGAATCAACACATAAATCAACTGATAAATCAACTGATAAATTAACAGATAAATCAACTGATAAATCAACACATAAATCATCACATAAATCAACACATAAATCAACTGATAAATCAACTGATAAATCAACTGATAAATCAACACATAAATCAACACATAAATCAACACATAAATCAACTGATAAATCAACTGATAAATCAACTGATAAATCAACACATAAATCAACACATAAATCAACTGATAAATCAACTGATAAATCAACACATAAATCAACTGATAAATCAACTGATAAATCAACACATAAATCAACTGATAAATCAACTGATAAATCAACACATAAATCAACTGATAAATCAACTGATAAATCAACTGATAAATCAACACATAAATCAACACATAAATCAACTGATAAATCAACTGATAAATCAACACATAAATCAACTGATAAATCAACTGATAAATCAACACATAAATCAACACATAAATCAACTGATAAATCAACTGATAAATCAACTGATAAATCAACTGATAAATCAACACATAAATCAACACATAAATCAACTGATAAATCAACACATAAATCAACACATAAATCAACTGATAAATCAACTGATAAATCAACTGATAAATCAACACATAAATCAACATAAATCAACACATAAATCAACTGATAAATCAACACATAAATCACATAAATCAACACATAAATCAACTGATAAAACACATAAATCAACTGATAAATCAACTGATAAATCAACACATAAATCAACTGATAAACACATAAATCAACTGATAAATCAACTGATAAATCAAAATAAACACATAAATCAACATAAATCAACTGATAAATCAACATAAATCAACACATAAATCAACAACACATAAATCAACTAAATCAACAGATAAATCAACTGATAAATAAATCAACACATAAATCAACTGATAAATCAACTGATAAAACTGATAAATCAACTGATAAATCAACTGATAAATCAACACATAAATCAACAGATAAACACATAAATCAACACATTATAAATCAACTGATAAATCAACATAAATCAATGATAAATCAACTGATAAATCAACACATAAATCAACTGATAAATCAACTGATAAATCAACTGATAAATCAACACATAAATCAACTGATAAATCAACACATAAATCAACCAACTGATAAATCAACTGATAAATCAACTGATAAATCAACACATACATCAACACATAAATCAACTGATAAATCAACACATAAATCAACTGATAAATCAACTGATAAATCAACTGATAAATCAACACATAAATCAACACATAAATCAACACATAAATCAACTGATAAATCAACTGATGAATCAACTGATAAATCAACACATAAATCAACTGATAAATCAACAGATAAATCAACTGATAAATCAACTGACAAATCAACACATAAATCAACTGATAAATCAACAGATAAATCAACTGATAAATCAACTGACAAATCTGATAAACACATAAATCAACACATAAATCAACTGATAAATCAACTGATAAATCAACTGATAAATCAACACATAAATCAACACATAAATCAACTGATAAATCAACTGATAAATCAACACATAAATCAACTGATAAATCAACTGATAAATCAACACATAAATCAACTGATAAATCAACTGATAAAATCACATAAATCAACTGATAAATCAAAATAAATCAACTGATAAATCAACACATAAATCTGATAAATCAACTGATAAATCAACTGATAAATGATAAATCAACTGATAAATCAACTGACAAATCAACTGATAAATCAACTGATAAATCAACTGATAAATCAACACATAAATCAACTGATAAATCAACTGATAAATCATAAACACATAAATCAACACATAAATCAACTGATAAATCAACACATAAATCAACTGATAAATCAACACATAAATCAACTGATAAATCAACTGATAAATCAAACATAAATCAACACATAAATCAACACATAAATCAACTGATAAATCAACACATAAATCAACTGATAAATCAACTGATAAACTGATAAATCAACACATAAATCAACTGATAAACTGATAAATCAACTGACAAATCAACACATAAATCAACACATAAATCAACACATAAATCAACTGATAAATTACCACATAAATCAACACATAAATCAACTGATAAATCAACACATAAATCAACACATAAATCAACTGATAAATATAAATCAACTGATAAATCAACTGATAAATCAACACATAAATCAACACATAAATCAACTGATAAATCAACTGATAAATCAACACATAAATCAACTGATAAATCAACACATAAATCAACTGATAAATCAACTGATAAATCAACACATAAATCAACTGATAAATCAACTGATAAATCAACACATAAATCAACTGATAAATCAACTGATAAATCAACACATAAATCAACACATAAATCAACTGATAAATCAACTGATAAATCAACACATAAATCAACTGATAAATCAACTGATAAATCAACTGATAAATCAACTGATAAATCAACACATAAATCAACACATAAATCAACTGATAAATCAACTGATAAATCAACTGATAAATCAACTGATAAATCAACACACAAATCAACTGATAAATCAACACATAAATCAACACATAAATCAACTGATAAATCAACACATAAATAAACACACATAAATAAACACCCCTTCATTTCTAAACAACCCACATCCCTCCCCCTGATAAATCAACGTTCATTTCCCACCCCGCCCTGATAAATCAACACTTCAACACCCCATAAATCAACGTTTCATTTCCACCCACTCCCTCAACTGATAAATCAACCTCGTAAATCATTAAATCCACATAAATCCTGATAAATCCCTCTTCCCCTGATAAATCAACTGATAAATCAACATTTCCTCGATAAACCCAACGCTGATAAATCAACACATCTCTCCCCTCGTTCATTCCACTGATAAATCCCGCTCCCCCCCTCAACGATTCATTTCCATAAACCCCGCCCTCTAAATCCCCTCGTTCATTTCCACCCCGCTCCCTCCCCCTCGTTCATTTCCACCCCGCCCTCTTCCCCTCGTTCATTTCCACCCCGCTCTCTTCCCCCTCGTTCATTTCCACCCCGCTCTCTCCCCCCTCGTTCATTTCCACCCCGCTCTCTCCCCCCTCGTTCATTTCCACCCCGCTCCCCCTCTCTCCCCCCCTCGTTCATTTCCACCCCGCTCTCTCCCCCCTCGTTCATTTCCACCCCGCTCTCTCCCCCCTCGTTCATTTCCACCCCGCTCTCTCCCCCTCGTTCATTTCCACCCCGCTCTCTTCCCCCTCGTTCATTTCCACCCCGCTCTCTCCCCCCTCGTTCATTTCCACCCCACTCTCTTCCCCCTCCTCATTTCCACCCCACTTTCTTCCCCTCGTTCATTTCCACCCTCTCTCTCCCCTCTCTTCTACCCCCCTCTCTTTCCCGTCCATTTCCACCCCACTCTCTTCCCCCTCGTTCATTTCCACCCCACTCTCTTCCCCCTCGTTCATTTCCACCCCACTCTCTTCCCCCTCGTTCATTTCCACCCCACTCTCTTCCCCCTCGTTCATTTCCACCCCACTCTCTTCCCCCTCGTCCATTTCCACCCCACTCTCTTCCCCCTCGTCCATTTCCACCCCACTCTCTTCCCCCTCGTCCATTTCCACCCCACTCTCTTCCCCCTCGTTCATTTCCACCCCACTCTCTTCCCCCTCGTCCATTTCCACCCCACTCTCTTCCCCCTCGTTCATTTCCACCTCACTCTCTTCCCCCTCGTCCATTTCCACCCCACTCTCTCCCCCCTCGTTCATTTCCACCTCCCTCTCGTCCAGTCTTCCTCCTTTCCACCCAACTCTCTGCCCCATGCTCTGTCATTGAGCATCTTGGGAGTTTATGCACTGAGGTGTGTGTGTATGTGTGTGTGTGTGTGTGTGTGTGTGTGTGTGTGTGTGTGTGTGTGTGCAGAGATGGTCGCATTCCACTGAGCTACCCCATCACACACACCGAGAGAGAGAGAGAGAGAGAAGTCGGTTTGACTCGCAACCCTCAGTGATCATCAGACAGAGGTCGTCGTCCCGGCAACAGAACGGAGGTTCCACGTATCAATGTTGGGAGACGTGAGGGGGACTAGCGCCTGCAGTGTATCCACAGTAGTATAATTATCAATAATGTGTATTTATTCAATGTTGAGGTGACGTGTGTGGGGGACTAGCGCCTGCAGTGTATCCACAGTTAGTATAATTATCAATCACACATATTTATTCAACGTTGAGTAGACTTTTGAGGAATAGAGAAGCAGTTCCATTGAGAGAGATGAATCTTTTCAACAACAAGGAGATCTGCATCACGACAACAAGGGAGATCTGCATCACGACAACAAGGGATGCCCTGCATCACAAAAACAAGGGAGATCCTGCATCACAACAACAAGGGATGCCCTGCATCAACAAAAACAAGGGAGATCCTGCATCACAACAAAAGGGAGCTCTGCATCACAACAACAAGGGAGATCCTGCATCACAACAACAAGGAGATCCTGCATCACAACAACAAAGGGAGATCCTGCATCACAACAAAAGGAGATCCTGCATCACAACAACAAGGGAGATCCTGCATCACAACAAAAAGGAGTCTACATCACATCAACAAGGGATGCCCTGCATCACAACAACAAGGAGATCTGCATCACAACAACAAGGGATGCCCTGCATCACAACAACAAGGGAGATCCTGCATCACAACAACAAGGGAGATCTGCATCACAACAACAAGGGATGCCCTGCATCACAACAACAAGGGAGATCCTGCATCACAACAACAAGGGAGCTCCTGCATCACAACAACAAGGGAGATCCTGCATCACAACAACAAGGGAGATCCTGCATTACAACAACAAGGGAGATCCTGCATTACAACAACAAGGGAGATCTGCATCACAACAACAAGGGAGATCCTGCATCACAACAACAAGGGAGATCTGCATCACAACAACAAGGGAGATCTGCATCACAACAACAAGGGAGATCCTGCATCACAACAACAAGGGAGATCTGCATCACAACAACAAGGGATATCCTGCATCACAACAACAAGGGAGATCTGCATCACAACAACAAGGGAGATCCTGCATCACAACAACAAGGGAGATCTGCATCACAACAACAAGGGATGCCCTGCATCACAACAACAAGGGAGTTCTGCATCACAACAACAAGGGAGATCTGCATCACAACAACAAGGGAGATCTGCATCACAACAACAAGGGAGATCTGCATCACAACAACAAGGGAGATCTGCATCACAACAACAAGGGAGATCTGCATCACAACAACAAGGGATGCCCTGCATCACAACAACAAGGGATATCCTGCATCACAACAACAAGGGAGATCTGTATCACAACAACAAGGGATATCCTGCATCACAACAACAAGGGAGATCCTGCATCACAACAACAAGGGATATCCTGCATCACAACAACAAGGGATATCCTGCATCACAACAACAAGGGATATCCTGCATCACAACAACAAGGGATATCCTGCATCACAACAACAAGGGAGATCCTGCATCACAACAACAAGGGAGATCTGCATCACAACAACAAGGGAGATCTGCATCACAACAACAAGGGAGATTCTGCATCACAACAACAAGGGATATCCTGCATCACAACAACAGTCTACAATACAACCAGAGGAGGCTCCTCAGAGGAGGAAGGGGAGGACCATCCTACTCAGTAAATTTCAGAAATGTTTTAATAATTCAACATTAAAAGATAAAAGATAAAACTATACCAAATATATTCACATCACCAAATAACTGATTATAACACAGTGTTTTGCAATGAAGATCAACAGTAGCCTAAACAGCACTCTGTAGGGTAGCGCCATGGTGTAGCTGGAGGACAGTAAGCTTCTGTCCTCCTCTGTGCCATTGACTTCAATACAAAACCTAGGAGGCTCATGGTTCTCACCCACTTCCATAGACTTACACAGTATTTACGACAACTTACAGAGGAGGGAGATCTGTATCACAAAACCTAGGAGGCTCATGGTTCTCACCCATAGACTTACACAGAGAGACAGAGAGATATTTTTTTCTCAGTATTTTTTTATTTCTTAGTTTAATGTGTGTATTCCCTGGTGTCCTGGAGGACAGAGGGCGTGTGTGTGTGTGTGTGTGTGTGTGTGTGTGTGTGTGTGTGTGTGTGTGTGTAAGGTCTGTATCCTCGAAAGACAGTTTTATGTTCTATTGATTAACTGATGGGTTGAGGGTCTCTAATGCCACAGACAGACAGGGACAATAGAGAGAGAGAGAGAGAGAGAGAGAGAGAGAGAGAGACAGACAGACAGACAGACAGACAGACAGACAGACAGACAGACAGACAGACAGACAATAGACAGAGACAGAACGATGGTGACAGAGACAATAGAGAGAGAGAGAGACAGAGACAGAGAGAAGAGAGAGAGACAGACAGACAGAGACAATAGAGAGAGAGAGAGAAAGACAGACAGAGAGAAGAGAGAGAGAGAAAGAGAGACAATAGAGAGACACAGAGACAGAGAGACAGACAGACAGACAGAGACAATAGAGAGAGAGAGAATGAGACAGACAGACAGAAGAATGAGGAGAGAGACAGAGACAGGCAATAGAGAGAGGAGAGAGACAGACAGACAGACAGACAGAGTGAGTGAGAGAGAGAGAGAGAGAGACAGACAGAGTATGAGAGAGAGAGAGAGACAGACAGACAGAGACAATAGAGAGAGAGAGAGAGACAGAGAGACAGACAGAGACAATAGAGAGAGAACAGAGACAGACAGAGAGACAGACAGACAACAGAGACAATAGAGAGAGAGACAGACAGACAGACAGACAAACAGAGACAATAGAGAGAAAGAAGACAGACAGAACACAGACAGACAGACAGACACAATAGAGAGAGAGAGAGACAGACAGACAGAGACAATAGACAGACAGACAGACAGACAGACAGACAGACAGACAGACAGACACACAGACAGACAGAGAGAGAGAGAGAGAGAGAGAGAAGAATGAGGTGACAGTCTTAATGCTTTTAGGACCATTTTTCAGTGCCATAAAGTGTGTGTTTTGCGTGAGTGTGATGACACAGCTCTTGTGTCTGATTAATTCATTGGGTGTCAGATCTATGATACCTCCTTTCCATTTAGATGATTCTCAGAGAAACACTGCTATGACACTCACCCTTCCATTTACTGCAATATGAGGAAGGAAAGAAGGGAAGCTTACTGAGGGAGGGAGGGAAGATAGAAGGAGGAAGGAAAGGTAGAAGATAGGAGAGGTAGAAGATAGGGAAGGGAAGGAAAGAAGGAAGGAAGGAGGGATTAATGGAGTTATTGAACTGGCTAAAGGAGGGAGGAGAGGAAGGGAGGGAGGGGAGGGAGGGAGGGAAGGAAAGGAGAAGAGGAGGAAGGAAGGAAGGAGGGAGGAAGGAAGGAGGGAGGGAAGGAAGGAAAGGAGGGAGGAAGGGAGGAAGGAGGGAGGAGAGGGAAGGAGGAGGGGAGAGAAGGAGGGGAGGGAGGAAGAAGGAGGAGGAGGGGAGGAGAGGAAGGAGGGAGGGAGGAAGGAGGAGGGAGGAGGCAGAGGAAGGAGGAGGGAGCAGAGGAAGGAGGCAGGGGTGTGTGTGAGTGAGTGAGTGAGTGAGTGTGTGAGTGAGTGTGTCCACTGTGAGGAGGTGGGAACGAGTCCCTCTCCTGAGCTATCCACTTCTCACCAGCCAGTCTTCCTCCCCTAGGATCAAAGGCCTCCTCCTGCCTGGGGATCCAAGGAGGGACCATCCTCCATGTGTGTGTGTGGCGTGCGGGGTGTCTCGAGTCCCTCCATCCCTGTGTGTGTGTCCAACCCTCCATCATGTGTCCGTGTGTGTGTGTGTGTGTGTCCCATGACATCCCCTCCTGACACTCCATATCCACTTCAGTTTCCACCATCCAGTCGATACACCCTCCATTAACGATAGATACGTTATCAAAGTACTCTCCATCCTTCTCTTCCTCCCTCCATCCCTCCATCCCTCCATCATCCCTCAACCTCCATCATCCCTCCACCATCCCTCCATCCCTCCATCATCCCTCCATCCCTCCATCATCCCTCCTCCATCATCCCTCCAACCCTCCATCATCCCCTCCATCATCCTCCATCCATCCTCCAACCCTCCATCATCCCTCCAACCTCCATCATCCCTCCACCATCCCTCTCCATCATCCCTCCATCATCCATCCCCTCTCTCCATCCCCTCCAACCTCCATCATCCCTCCATCCCTCCATCATCCCTCCATCATCCCTCCAACCCTCCATCATCCACCATCCCTCCATCCATCCCTCCATCCCTCCATCATCCCTCCAACCCTCCATCCCTCCACCATCCCTCCATCCCTCCATCATCCCTCCATCCCTCCACCATCCCTCCATCATCTCCACCATCCCTCCATCCATCCTCCTTCCACCATCCTCCATCACCAAAACCTCAGAATCATCTGTAGCCCAGTTCCCTCCATCATCCCTCCATCATCCCTCTCTACAGCCCCATCCCTCCACCATCCTCCATCATCCCTCCATCCCTCCATCCATCCCTCCATCCCTCTTCTCATCCCTGGGTTAACATCCCTCCATACAGGGTTGTCTGGGCCCCTGTAGTTCATATGTCCTGACACAAAACCCCAGAACATCTCTTCAGCCCTGTAGTTCTGTCTGTCAGAACATCCCTCCACCAGAACATCTCTTCCCTCCAGTTCATCCTGTCAGAACATCTCTACAGCCCAGTTCTCTGTCTGTCAGAACATCTCTTCAGCCCTGTATCCTGTCAGAACACTTCAGCCCTGTAGTTCATGACACACTGTCACCAGAACATCTCTTCAGCATCCTCCAGTTCATCTGTCTGTCCAACATGGAAACCACCAGAACATCTCTACAGCTCCTGTAGTTCTCCTCTGGGTCAGAACATCTCTTCAGCCCTGTAGTTCTGTCTGTCCTGACACACTGTAAACTCCCCAGAACATATTTTCAGCCATCTGTAGTTCTGTCTTCCACGAACATCTCAACACAGGGATCCTGTAGTTCTGTCTGTCCCCTCCATTTTTTCAACCTTTTTTGTTGTATTTTCTAAAATCTCTTCACCCTGTAGTTAAGAGCTTGAAGAACATCTCTAAGGTCCACACCTTGTAGTTCTGTCTGTGACAAATAACATCTGATGTGATTTGATTTGATATGTTCTGTCTGTTCCAAAACATCTCTTCTGGTTGGGTCAGTTCAATGACATTCTGACACTGTAAACCCAGAAGCCACTCTTGTATTGTCTTGGCTGTGTGCTTAGGATCTGACCTCTTGGAATGTGAACTTCTCCCCAGTCTGAGGTTCTGAGCGCTCTGGAGCAGGTTTTCACAGGATCACCAGACGTTTCCTCCAGATGTGACGCAGCATTCAGACAAAGAATTCAATCTTGGTTTCATTAGATCAGATAATCTTGTTTCTCAGGTTTGAGAGTCTCTTCAGGTGCCTTTTGCAAGTTCAAATGAGCTGCCAGCCTGACACACTGTTCCAGAACATCTTCCATTTCAGAATGATGGAGGCCACTGTCTTCTTGGGAACTTCAATGCTGCAGACATTTTTGGTACATCCTTCAGATCTGTGCCTCGTCTGTCTCAGAGCTCACTGTACAATTCCTTCAAACTCATTGCTTGTTTTCAGGTATCGTGATGTTCTAGGGTATTGTCTGTCATTATAGCCTGATTGTGATGTCATTATAGCGTATTGTGATGTCATTATAGGGTCTTGTGATGTCATTATAGGGTTCTGTGATGTCGTTATGGGGAATACATCTTTTCAAAGCCCCTGTAGAATCTCTGAGCTTGTCCTGAGCATTTCATTGTAAGGTATTCGGCGCATGTGACAATACAATCTGAATACTTTCCTGAAATCCCTGTATAGTGCTGATGTTGTATAATGAACATGCACTGAGAGCCCCAGAACAGTGCCTTCTAGGTCCCCTCGAGAGTTCATCAGTAGCACTGAAAGCTCCTTTCCTGAGGACGGCTCACCACTCACAGTTCTGACTTTAACCTCCCCACGCTCTACCTTGGCTGATTCCTCTCTGCCTCCTTTAAACCTCTCCTCTTTGACCTCAAGGCCAGATGGATTACCTACGTCACAAGTCCGAGCATGCGCTGACCATCTTTACTAGATGCTGTTCTTCCACTAACCTCATTTTCAAGTCTCCGTCCCTGTCTGTATCCTTTTCTCGCTCTAACACCAACACGTTTCAAGCAGACCACCGGATGGTATCCCGTGCCCAGAACTTCGCTCTCCCCTGACTAAATGGCTCTCTCTTCCACTCACATCTGTAGCCATGAAGTGCTTTCCAACCTATCTCCTGATTCTGCCTCTCAACCTCCTCCCTCTCTCCCTTTCAGCAACACTTGACTCTCTATGTCCAATTTGCAGGCCGCTCGGTTCCTCCCCTCCAGATACACAGTGGCTCGACGACTCATTGCAGCTCCAGAACAGGGCCCTTTCCCACCGGAAACAAGGAACACTTTGCTGTTCGGGATTGGCAACTTCACTCCCGTTCAACATTTTCCTCTCTGTGCCCACTTTCAAAGCTCTAAATTCCAAGCATCTGCCTCTAACCCTGGGAGCTCTTTGCCACCTTCTCCTCCTCCCTGAATCCTCCCCCTTCCCCCCTCCTCCCTCTCTGCAGATGACTTCGTCAACCATTTTTGGAAAAGAAGGTCGGGCAACACATCCTCGTTGCTAAGTCCAAACGACACCGCTGGATGTGCTCCTGCCCTACCCTGTGCTTGACCTCTTTCTCCCTCTCTCTCCAGATGAAATCTTAAACATGGTTGGTTAAGGCCGTCGCCCAACAACCATTTTCACTATGACCCTATCCCTTTCTTCTCCAGACCATTTCCGGAGACCTTCTCCTTACCTCCTCACCTCGCTCATCAGCATTTCCTGACCGCTGGCTACGTCCCTTCCGTCTTCAAGAGAGCGAGAGTTGCACCCTTCTGAAAAAAAAAATGTCAAAAACAGACCAGTATCCTTCTTTCTTTTTCTCCAAAACTCTTGAACGTGCAAGTGGCCAGCTCTCCCGCTAAGAATGATATTCTTGATCCAAATCAGTCAGGTTTCAAGACTGGAGCCATTCAACTGGAGTTTAACTGCTCTGTATCACGGGGCGCTCCGCACTGAAAGCTAACTTTGTACCTTCTCATCCTTCTAGACCTATCGGGCCTTCGAACTGTGAACCATCAGGTT
Organism: Oncorhynchus keta; assembly: GCF_023373465.1. Lineage (NCBI taxonomy): Eukaryota > Metazoa > Chordata > Actinopteri > Salmoniformes > Salmonidae > Oncorhynchus > Oncorhynchus keta. Next base: position 36,957 of record NW_026290567.1, read on the forward strand.
ACTCCACCCTCTCCGAGTTGGGCATCTCCTGCGCCCCATTTGATTGGTCCACACCTGACAGGTATTCAGCATGGGCGGGCGAGAATCTGTCCACCACGCGCTCTAACACTGGTGTCCCCCAGGGCTCTGTTTGAGCCCTATCCTATTCTCGCTTACACCAAGTCACTTGGCTCTGTCATAACCTCACATGGACTCTATCAGAGACTTTTGCAGACGGCACTCCTATAATCTCTTTCCCCCTTGATGACCAGGGATCGTCTGCATGTCTGGCAGACATATCAGTGGATGACGGATCACCACCTCAGTCTGAGGTCCTGGCGCTCTGGAGCAGGTTTTCCCGGGGAAGGACTCCTAGACGTTTCCTCCAGGTTGACAACTCCATTGGCATTCAGGCCAAGGAATTCAATCTTGGTTTGATCCTGGATCAGATACCCTGTCGTTTCTAACATCAAGGCAGTGGCCGTTCCTGTAGGTTCATGTCTGGCAAATCCCAAACGACCCTGCCTCACACAGGAAAGTTTTAGGTTGTTCCAAACTTCTTCATTCCAGAATGATTAGGCCACTGTGTTCTTGGGAACTTCCCTGCCTGTGCCATTTTCCCGGTACCCTTCATCCAGATCTGTGCCGCAGCCCGTCTGGTGTTCAACCTTCCCAAGTTCTCTACAGACAATTCCTCCGAACTCATGGCTTGTTTTTGCTCTGACCTGCACTGTGAACTGTGGGGCACCTTAAACAGACAGTTGTCCAGTGCCTTTCCAAATCATGTTCAATCACCTTTAATTTACCACAGGTGGACTCCAGTCAAGTTGTATAGTATCTCAATGGATGATCAATGGAAACAGGACAGCTGAGTCAATCACCACCTTTCGGAGACACCTGAAACCCGAGGTCTAAGGAATACCTTATGTAAATAGGGTTTTACATTTAAAAGATTTAGATGCCTATTAAAACCTATTTTCACTGGATGTCATTATAATGGTATTTGTGATGTTATTATAGAGTATTGTGATGTCATTAAAGCGTATAGTGCTGATGTCATTATAATGCGTACACTGTGATGTCATTATAGGGTCTTGTGATGTCATTATAGGGTTATTGTGATCCCTGTATGGACTGGTATTTTAAATCAAAATTAGATCTGCATTGTTGATGTTGTATAAGTGAGCATTTCATTGAGAACCCTGTATTAGGACTGGTGTTGACAAATACAATCTGCACTTTGAGATCCTCTATAGGATTGGTGTTTATAATGAACACTGAGATCCCTGTATAGGACTGATGTTATATAATGAACATGCTGAGACCCTGTATAGGACTGGTGTTATATAATGAACACTGAGATCCCTGTATAGGACTGGTGTTATATAATGAACACTGAGAATCCCTGTATAGTACTGGTGTTATATAATGAACACTGAGATCCCTGTATAGTGACTGTGAGATCCCTGTATAGGACTGGTGTTATATAATGAACACTGAGATCTATAGGACTGATGTTATATAATGAACACTGAGATCCCTGTATAGGACTGGTGTTATATAATGAACACTGAGATCCCTGTATAGGACTGGTGTTATATAATGAACACTGAGATCCCTGTATAGGACTGGTGTTATATAATGAACACTGAGATCCCTGTATAGGACTGGTGTTATATAATGTTTAAGATCCCTGTATAGGACTGGTGTTATATAATGAACACTGAGATCTGTATAGGACTGGTGTTATATAATGAACACTGAGATCCCTGTATAGGACTGGTGTTATATAATGAACACTGAGATCCCTGTATAGGACTGGTGTTATATAATGAACACTGAGATCCCTGTATAGGACTGGTGTTATATAATGAACACTGAGATCCCTGTATAGGACTGGTGTTATATAATGAACATGCACTGAGATCCCTGTATAGGACTGGTGTTATATAATGAACATGCACTGAGATCCCTGTATAGGACTGGTGTTATATAATGAACACTGAGATCCCTGTATAGGACTGGTGTTATATAATGAACACTGAGATCCCTGTATAGGACTGGTGTTATATAATGAACACTGAGATCCCTGTATAGGACTGGTGTTATATAAAGAACACTGAGATCCCTGTATAGGACTGGTGTTATATAATGAACACTGAGATCCCTGTATAGGACTGGTGTTATATAATGAACATACACTGAGTTGACAAAACATTAGGAACACCTGCTCTTTCCATAACACAGACTGACCAGGTGAATCCGGCTGAAAAGCTATGATCCCTTATTGATGTCACCTGTTAAATCCACTTCAATCAGGTTAAAAACGGATTTTCAAGCCTTGAGATAAATGAGACATGGATTGTGTCTGTCTGCTATTCAGAGGGTGAACGGACAAGACAAATGATTTAAGTGCCTTTGAACAGGGTAGGAGGTGCCAGGTGCATCTAGAACTGCAACGCTGCTCAACAGTTTCCAGTGTGTATCAGGAACGGTCCACCACCCAAAGGACATCCAGTCAACTTGACACAACTTGTGGAAAGTGTTGGAGTCAACATGGACCAGCATCCCTGTTTGATCGCTTTCAAC